>NW_022263637.1:0-47732 GCF_002021735.2 Oncorhynchus kisutch
AGACAGACAGACAGAGACAGACAGACAGACAGACAGACAGACAGACAGGACAGACAGACAGACAGACAGACAGACAGACAGACAGACAGGACAGGACAGACAGACAGACAGACCAGACAGACAGACAGACAGACAGACAGACAGACAGAGAGAGCAGACAGACAGACAGACAGACAGACAGTGAGAGAAGACAGACAGGACAGACAGACAGACAGACAGACAGACAGACAGACAGACAGACAGACACAGACAGACAGACAGACAGACAGACAGACAGACAGACAGACAGACAGACAGACAGACAGACAGACAGACAGACAGACAGACAGACAGACAGACAGACAGACAGAGCAGACAGACAGACAGGCTGGCTGGCTGGCTGGCTGGCTGGCTGGCTGGCTGGCTAGCTGGCTGGCTGATAGACATACATAGACACACTCCATGGGAAGGTGAAACAGTTTCAGTCTTGGTGATTTGTCACATTATTTGAAATGAATTCACAGTGGGAACACCCATCCAGTTCTCTCAATAACCCCCAGCCGAAGGCACTAGAACCCTGTCTATTCCAGGACACAATGATAAGCTGTCACTCGTGAGCTAAATGTATTCATACGTGCTGCTTGCTTGAGTAAGCACAGAACTCATCTGATATTGATTTGTGGAGCCTTGGCCCAGATAAGGGTCAATAAACCACATGCTCCTATTGCATAGATTCTACTATCTCAATTACTTTTTCAGTATATTCTGCTTCTATTATTTGTAAAAAAAAAATTAAAAGTGTGTAAATCAATTGTTCATGATTAAGTATGAACAACAGTAAAACTATAAATCTCCAATTTGGTCACCATGCTGCTTCTCTCTCTCTCAGTTTGGGTTCAGAACAGAACATGTTCATAGCAGCAGGAACTTGTGTTACATAGAAAACCCATAGCTGTAATACTGGCAGTGGTTTAGTGCCATAACTCTAACATTCTCACAATTGTTGTTTTATTCAACAGTCACCAAGACTGGGAGGGGGTCAATTAATGAGTAATTTTTGATCGTTTTCAAGACTCTGTGCTTTTATGAGGCAATGTTTAGGTGGAATAAAACAACTACACATCTCAATACCTTGAACGTCTGATTTGTTATCTAACCTTACCAAACAGTCCCTCGCCACCATGACTGATTGTCTAACTCCATCCACACAGGTTGATGACTGGCTCTGTATGAGGTTCTCCTCCTGAATCTGGGGCAGTGGGGTGATGAATCCTCTGCTCTGTAGCCCTGGAACACTGACTAGACTGGTAATGACTGGGGGGCATTATAACCACTTCTCTCCCCCATCCATTCACTCTGACCCAGTTCTACTTCTAACCTGCTGTTCTGAAGTCAACAGGACATTCACCTGGAAATCCTGCCATGTTCAAATGGAAAAGAACTTGTCAATGCATTATTCATTGGTTATATGAATAGACTTTATGAAAGGTGAACCTTTTGAAAGGTAATATAGACAAAATGAACAACAGTTTCACAATTCATTACAACACAAGCCTAAACATGTTGACATGATAACCACCTGCCTTCTGCCACATCAATGTCTGCTTACTTTAATCACAGTGTTTCAACATGGATATGTTCCCCTGTACTCCCGGGTGGCGCAGTGGTCTAAGGCACTGCATCTCAGTGCTAGAGATCTCCCTACAGACCCTGGTTTGATCCCGGGCTGTATCACAACCAGCCGTGATCGGGAGTCCCCATAGTGTGGTACACAATTGGCCCAGTGTTGTTCGGGTTAGGGGAGGGTTGGCCTTGGTAGGCCATCATTGTATAATAAGAAATTGTTCTTACTGACTTCCTAGTTTAAATAAGGGGTCAAATAAAAAAAATACAAAGCCAAGTAACACAATCAAGCAATCAATGAAATGTATTCATAAAGCCCTTTTTAAATCAGCAGATGTCACAAAGTATTATACAGAAACCCAGCCTAAAAACCCCAAACAGCAAGTAATGCAGATGTAGAAGCACTGTGGCTAATAAAAACTCCCTAGAAAGGCAGGAACCTAGGAAGAAAACCTAGAGAGGAACCAGGCTCTGATGGGTGACCAGTCCTCTTCTGGCTGTGCCGGGTGAGATATAACAGTACATGGCCATTTAAGGCCAGATTGTTTCTTCAAGCTGTTCAAACGTTCGTAGATGACCAGCAAGGTAAAACAAATAATCACAGTGGTTTGTAGAGTTTGAAAAAGGTCAGTAATTTAGGAGTAAATGTCAGTTGGCTTTTCATAGCCGAGCATTCAGATTTAGAGACAGCAGGTGAGTTAGAGAGAGAGAGTTAAAAAAACAGCAGTTCCAGGACAAGGTAGCACATCCGGTGAACAGGTCTCTACACTTGAACACTTGAAACTGGAGCAGCAGCCACGACCAGGTGGACTGGGGACAGCCAGGTGTCATCAAGCCAGGTGGTCCTGAGGCATGGTCCTAGAGCTCAGGTCCTCTGGGAAGGGAGCGGAGGGAGAGAGAGAATTAGAGAGAGCATACTTAAGTTCACACAGGACACCAGATAAGACAGGAGAATTACAACCAGATATAACAGACTGACCCTAGCCCCTGTCACATAGATTAATGCAGCATTGAGACTGAGACAGGGGTGGGTTGGGGGACCGTTGTGGCCAGTCTGACGATACCCCGGACAGGGCCAACCAGGCAGGATAAAACTCTGCCCACTTTGCTAAAGCACAGCCCCCACACGATAGAGGAATTCAACAGACCAATAACTTACTACCCTGAGACAAGGCTGAGTGTAGTCTACAAAGATCTCCTCTACCACACAAGCCTGAGAGGGCACAAAACCGGACAGGAAGATCACATCTGTGACTCAACCCACTCAAGTTACGCACCCCTCCTAGGGACGGCATGGAATAGCACTAGTAAGCCAGTGACTGTCGGAGCCATGCCCCGGCAGTGTGGCGGTGCTGGGTGATGATAGGGTTGAAACATCTGGTCTGGTCTGGATGGCTCCGTCGAACACAGTGGCTAACCTGTTATGGTCTCTGTGTTGGGGGATGTGTGTGTTTGAATCTGTCTGTCTGCCTTTGTCCAGAGTTGAGTTTCAACCTCTAAACCAGGTGTACATAATCCTTAACCTGCGAGGTCTGGAGACTGCTGGCTTTCTGTTCTATCATTAATAATCAATTGTCTAAGTCTAAATCAGTCCCTGATTAGAGGGGAACAATGAAAACATGAAATGGAACTGACTGAGGTCCAGAGTTGAGTTTGAGGGCTCTAAACCAACAACCACCTGTCTGTTATTATGAAGAGGTCAGATTGCATGCATGGAGAATGAAGCAGGATGAGGACCATGTTTTAGTTGTGAATAGCATTCATGGCAACTGAAGCCATAGTGACTGAGAGGAGAAAATAAAACAGGGTTTTAGCATGAGCATTACAGAACACATTGCTCTCTAGGTCTAAATCATTTAAGCAGTGATCTCGATGAGAGAACAGTGTAAAGCAAATAACATGTTGTATTTTGATATCTCATCTTACCTCTGATCTGAGACCAGTATATTCTCACTACACCTGAGCCTAGACGGTCAGCTCCACTTAACTGAACTCTTGTTGGTGCTTTGTTAACGGCTGAGAGTTCTTGAATGAAGGAAATCATCAGTAACCTGGAGTAGACAGACAAAGAGACTCCAAAGGTGACGGAAAGAGTCGCTTTCTCTTCCTGTCGTCTTGCGGGGCATTCTGGGGACTCATGTGCCTGCTTCCCACCACGATTGGGACATTTAACTTCCTTATCTTTTTCCAACATCATGATAGTCACTCATGTACAACTGTCTGCAAATATTTGACACATGACCAAATTCTTTACAGTTTGTATTCCCCCCCCCCTTCCCAGCGGATTTCACATTGATACAGGTCATGGAAGAGTATCAGATGCCATATTCAGGCAGTGACCCATATTGTGTGACCCAGTTCATAGAAAGGTAGCAGGGTCAACTAAATAACTGATCATGCTTTATGGTGCCATGATGTCATGATGGGATGGGTGTGCTTAAACGATTAAAGACAACATCAGACAGACTAAGTAGACTGAGTAAGGATACAGATAAATTCACTCTCAATAAGCCAGATTTGACAGGCAGTCAGACGGCCACATCAATGGGAGCTTGTGTGCCTTGAAACAACATTGTCATGAGCGGAATTACGAGTCTGCATTAACCGGACAAGTGACTCATCTGTCAAATGTATTCCTGGTCATGTTAACCTTTTACTGCAGTGGGCTAAATCAAGGTCACACAGAGTGTTCCTTGGTAGTCTGAAATAAATCTACTTGAAACAGAAGTATACTCCTCACACACATGGTTATGGGCTTAAAAAAATAAGACGCCTGTACAATGTCAGATATAGAGTTGAAATGTACACTACACGACCAGAAGTATGTGGACACTTGCTTGTTCATGGGCATTAATATGGGCATTAATATGGAGTTGGTTCCCCTTTGCTGCTATAACAGCCTCCACTCTTCTGTGAAGGCTTTCCACTGGACGTTGGAACATTGCTGTGTCCATTCAGCCACAAGAGTACACTCGCAATAACATCTGATAAACATGTGTATGTGATTAACACAATTTGATTTGATTTGATTTGAAGAGCATTAGTGAGGTCAGGCACTGGGTGATTAGGCCTGGCTCACAGTCGGCATTCCAATTCATCCCAAAGATGTTCGATGGAGTGGAGGTCAGGGCTCTGTGGAGGCCAGGCAGGTTCTTTCACACCGATCTTGATAAAGCATTTCTGTATGGACCTCGCTTTGTGCATGGGAGCATTGTCATGTTGAAACAGGAAAGGGCCTTCCCAAAAATGTTGCCACAAATTTCGAAGCACAGAATGGTCTAGAATGTCATTGTACTGTGTGCTGTAATGTTAAGATTTCCATTCACTGGAACTAAGGGGCCTGAACCTTGAATAACAGCCCCAGACCAGCCTTTCTCCTCCACCAAACTTTACAGTTGGTACTATGCATTGGGGCAGGTAGTGTTCTCCTGGCATCCGCCAAACCCAGATTCATCCGTCGGACTGCCAGATGGTAAAGCGTGATTCATCACTCCAGAGAATGCGTTTCCACTGCTCCGGCGTCCAATGGCGGCAAGCTTTATACCCCTCCAACTACGCTTGGCAATGCATATGGTGATCTTAGGCTTGACACTGGGCCATGGAAACCTATTTCATGAATCTCCCAATGAGCAGTTATTGTGCGGACATTTCTTTCAGAGGCAGTTTGGAACTGGGCAGTGAGTGTTGCAACCGAAGACAGATGATTTTTACGTGCTATCCATTTCAGCACTTGGCTGTCCCATTCTGTGAGCTTGTGTGGCCTACCACTTAGCGGCTGAGCCGTTGTTGCTCCTAGACATTTCCACTTCACAATAACAGCACTTACAGTTGAGCGGGGCAGCTCTAGCAGGGCAGAAATTTGATGAACTGACTTGCTGGAAAGGTGGCATCTGATGATGGTGCCACATTGAATGTCACTGAGCTCTTCAGTAAGGCCTTTCTACTGCCAATGTTTGTCTCTGGAGATTGCATGGCTGTGTGCTCGATTTTATACACCTGTCAGCAACAGGTGTGGCTGAAATAGCCGAATCCACTAATTTGAAGGGGTGTCCACATACATTTATATATAGTGTATTTAATTTTGAGTTTGCATCCCAACATTACACTTTATAAACATCACAGAAAACTGAAATATAACAAAACCGTTTGACACAGAAACACCATATTTTCGCACTTTAAACAAATATGTTTATTAATTATGAAATTATGAAACATTCCACCCATGAGGCCACTAGAAGGCGATTTGGTAATTTGACTAACTTCTATCGCATCATTAACTGGGGTGTGTCTGTGTGTGAAGTGTCTATGTGTGTATGTGTGCGTAGCTATCTGACACGTGATTGTATGTGTGTGTTTGTGTACGTGTCTGCATGCGTTATCTATGTAGGTTACACCATATACATGTATAACCTTACAGAACTGCTGTTATTCAATGTGTTTTTGTGGGCTAATAGCAGTAAGGACAAATTCAATGTCTAATCAAATATTTGTTTTCATACTTACAGGGGTCCTAAAAGTCCAAATCAAATAGCTACATGATACTTGGTATGACCATCTTTAAAAAATTCCCTATGTCAGCCTAGTAGAAACCCAGCCCTGGGCCCTTATACCTTTTTAAAGGCAACATTCCTGTGTCAGCAGTGATGGCATTCATGGTAAACGCTGCAGATATCGGTTGAATCGGAAATTACCTTTAACTGTTAAGTGTGCTACAATGCAGGCTCGATTTGAATCCTAGCCTAAGAATATGACAGTTCCTGTTTTCCTCTGAGGAATGTACACAAACATTCCATACAGCTAATGGCCAACAGAACATTAGACCTTCCACATGCTATGACATCAAAGCGTTTCCAATGGCTGCCACTGTATAAGGTACATGTCCACCTGTTGAAGTAAAGCCCTTTAGTGTGATGATAAAGCCATGTCTGCTGGCACTTGTACACCCTAGTGTCCTTATAATGTCCTCAGTGGAATCCTGTCCGTGTCCCACTGTCTCAGGTCTGCACAATAAATGGTCAGTGATCTCAGACAGACCCATTGCGCTTACATTATATCCCAAGTAAATCTGAGTGAGGAAGGCTTTGGCCTACTTTTCTAACAAGAAACACATTATCTACTAACATGACCTTACCTTTTTTTACTTTCTGTTTTTGATTAAAGTTTCTTTGTATCAAGCTGTGCCCTAAAACCCTCTTTTCTGAAGACCGTCACCATCGTGGCTGGTCTGATGCAGCTGGTTAGTCAGACAGACATGCCTTAAAGGGTCTCCTAATGCCTCTGACATGTCTGCTGGTGATTACACGTCCATGTCCTTACCGTGTCTTCACAGGGATCCCGTCCCACGGTCTTGTCCTTATATAACAGGAATCCTGTCCCACGGTCACAGTAAGGTCTCCATATAATAGCTAATGTTCTCAATAATAACCAAGCCAGAGGCGCAGGGCTAACACTTATCACATTCCAAGAAAACCTGAGTAGTTAGAGGAAGTGGTCGGCCTACTTTCTCACCAAGAACATTCGCATTACATTTTCTACTTCCATTCTTCGTTTTGTATTAGTGTCAAGCTGTGCCCTAAAACACTACTTTCTGAACACCATCATTGTCGTGGCTGGTCTGGTGCATCAGATTGGTCCGACAGACACAGCTAGGTGGTCACTATGACGGCCAGTAAGACGTAGCAGTGGGGGCTAACTGCTAACAGGTAATTTCACCATCAGCGCTGTGACTCCACGCTTACAAAGGAACAGATGTGGAAACGTGGGGTGACACAGCAGCCATTATTCCATCTTCCATTTCCATCATGTTTTCCTGAAAAGTGGGCTGACAGAGGGGACAACAGAACAGCCATTATTCAATCTTCCATTTCCATCTCTTTCCCCCGTCCTCATCAAAGCAGGAACTGTGACTTTAATATTTCCTACCGTCTGACCCCTTTCAGAATTAGACTTAGTCAACTAGAGTCTAGCATCTTGGTCTTCCTATTGACCTTGCTGCTTATGTTTATGGCTTGGTGTTATGTTGCATTCGTAACCAAGTGGGAGGTGGGAATTTACCAGTTGTTCAGTTGTAAATACCAGTTGTATGCATTCACGTCTTTTGAACTTGGCACAGATGGTGTCGTGGCACGTAGCCATTGGTTGATGCATGCAACATCTGAGCAGGGAAACACAACCTTGATGTTCTACTTGGATGTACCTGTCACGCCCTGGCCTTAGTATTCTGTGTTTTCTTTATTATGTTGGTTAGGCCAGGATGTGACATGGGTGATTTATGTGTCTTGTCTTATCTAGGGTTTTTGTAGTCTATGGGGTTGTGTTCAGTTGAGTGTTCTAGGTAAGTCTATGGTTGCCTGGAGTGATTCTCAATCAGAGGCAGGTGTTTATCGGTGTCTCTGATTGGGAACCATATTTAGGCAGCCATATTCTTTAGGTATCTTGTGGGTGATTGTTTCCTGTCTCTGTGTTCTCTGCACCAGTTAGGACTGTTTGGGTTGTTTCCTGTCTCTGTGTTCTCTGCACCAGTTAGGACTGTTTGGGTGTTTCCTGTCTCTGTGTTCTCTGCACCAGTTAGGACTGTTTGGGTTGTTTCCTGTCTCTGTGTTCTCTGCACCAGTTAGGACTGTTTGGGTGTTTCCTGTCTCTGTGTTCTCTGCACCAGTTAGGACTGTTTGGGTGTTTCCTGTCTCTGTGTTCTCTGCACCAGTTAGGACTGTTTGGGTTGTTTTCCTGTCTCTGTGTTCTCTGCACCAGTTAGGACTGTTTGGGTTGTTTCCTGTCTCTGTGTTCTCTGCACCAGTTAGGACTGTTTGGGTTGTTCCTGTCTCTGTGTTCTCTGCACCAGTTAGGACTGTTTGGGTTGTTCCTGTCTCTGTGTTCTCTGCACCAGTTAGGACTGTTTGGGTTGTTCCTGTCTCTGTGTTCTCTGCACCAGTTAGGACTGTTTGGGTTGTTCCTGTCTCTGTGTTCTCTGCACCAGTTAGGACTGTTTGGGTTGTTCCTGTCTCTGTGTTCTCTGCACCAGTTAGGACTGTTTGGGTTGTTCCTGTCTCTGTGTTCTCTGCACCAGTTAGGACTGTTTGGGTTGTTCCTGTCTCTGTGTTCTCTGCACCAGTTAGGACTGTTTGGGTTGTTCCTGTCTCTGTGTTCTCTGCACCAGTTAGGACTGTTTGGGTGTTTCCTGTCTCTGTGTTCTCTGCACCAGTTAGGACTGTTTGGGTGTTTCCTGTCTCTGTGTTCTCTGCACCAGTTAGGACTGTTTGGGTTGTTCCTGTCTCTGTGTTCTCTGCACCAGTTAGGACTGTTTGGGTGTTTCCTGTCTCTGTGTTCTCTGCACCAGTTAGGACTGTTTGGGTGTTTCCTGTCTCTGTGTTCTCTGCACCAGTTAGGACTGTTTGGGTTTTGCCACGTTTTCTTATTTTGTAGTTGTATAGTGTTTACGTTTTCGTCTTTATCAAAGATGCTTAACAATAACCACGCTGCATTTTGGTCCTCTCCTTCCCAGGAAGAAAACCGTTACAGTACCTCCCGCTACTCAAGGAAAACAGCCTCAGGTGTGAGCCTACTCACTGTAGAGAAGCATCAGGTGTGGTTGTGTTCAAGTACCAATCAGAATGCTGGAATTGGCACCTCCCACCAGGTATAGAAAGCCTGCATTTGGGTTGCTCTGATGGAAGATCTCACTCAATGTCTCACCTCAATGGGGTTTTTCGTAGGTATTGGGATTGTGGCTTAGTGGGGTTTTCTAGCATAGTCCATGGCTGTCTAGAGTGGTTCTCAATCAGAGTCAGGTGTTTATCGTTGTCTCTGATTGGGAACCATATTTAGGCAGCCATATTCTTTGAGTGTTTGGTGGGTGATTGTTCCTGTCTCTGTGTTTGTTTGCACCAGATAGGCTGTATAGGTTTTCACGGTACGTTTGTTGTTTTTGTATTGTTCGCTTTTTCATCATCATTAAACATGTATCAAGAATACCACGCTGCATTTTGGTCCGACTCTCTTTCTCCGGAAGAAAACCGTGACAGATATAGCAAGGAAACCAGTATTATAAAATAAAGAGATTGAATTAGTTAAATGAAGGGATAAAGGAGAAAGCTATACACCCCTACATTTATTTATCATTTATAACCAGAGCCATTAGCTGATTACTGAAGAGGCATTTGTTCATTAAGTAGGCATTTGTTATTGAAGTTGTGGCGTGGCATGCATCGACATGTTCAGCTAATGATCCGTCTTCCCGTTATTGCAACGGAGTCGACTTGGGCCTTAACACTTGGGCCTTAACACTTAGAAATGAAGTGAGCAGGGCTAGCTTTCCCAAAGCCTTCGTAGCTCAAATTGAATGTAATTTCTTTGCACAACCATGCTGCACAGCCCAAAAAATAGGACATAAATCCAGGTTTGATGGTGAATCTTCTATTCGTCAAACTCATTTTGTATAAAAGGAACTAGATAGGTAGGATGTTAATGTAATCACCCTGTTGCAGGAGAACGTCCCTGCAATACAGGAAATGCAAAACCTGTACTGTATTTGAAGTTTGGAATGGCTTCTGAAGTTTAATTTCCTCTTTGAAATTTCAGACTTGATTTTCCCTTAAGACAAATGTTACAACTGTCCATTAATTATAATCCACATGATAAATCACACTGGATTATTTTCATGCTGTAGCAAACTGTCTGAAATTAAGATTCTACATCTGTACTAAGCTTTTGTGGTCATTTAAAATCTGCTTTACACACTGTAAGAGTTAGTCATTAGTCCACACTTGAGTGGCTCACATATTGATTGGCAGCAAACTGACATAGAACCCACAGGTGAAAACTGAAGAAGTCTGATGTGACCTGCTTTGCATTTGGCACATTTGGAAGTTTAATTGGATTTCTCTCTGAATGCTTTGGGGAGTGCTGGCAGGGCTGGCATTGCTGGCAGGTCTGACAGGGGTGGCAGGGCTGACAGGGCTGGCATGGGTTGGGGGATTGGCATGTGTCAGACATGGCTTAAAGGTGATTGGCTTATCTCTCTGACCATTTCTCATAAGTGCTCTCTTTCTCTATCTCTCCCTCTCTCTTGTTCTGTATCGCCCTCACCTCTTGTTAGACCTCTAAGCTAAAGCTAATGAGCTAGTCCTGCATCCCTGTGTTTTGCTAGATAAAGTTCATTCCTCTAATTTCGCTCTGATTTAAATAATGAGTTGAATTAGAGAGCAAGAGCTACAAATAGACTTAGCTGTTTCTCTGGGAAAACAGAATGGTCTGACAAGGACACTTTGAACGAGTTCCATTGTCACGTTCTGACCATAGTTCTGTTATTTATTCTTTGTTTTAGTATGGTCAGGGTGTGAGTTGGGGTGGGCAGTCTATGTTTGTTTTTCAATGTTGGTTTTTGTGTTCGGCCTAGTATGGTTCTCAATCAGAGGCAGGTGTCGTTAGTTGTCTCTGATTGAGAATCATACTTAGGTAGCCTGCGTTTCACTTTTGGTTTGTGGGTGTTTGTTTGAGTGTTTGGGCCACACGGTACTGTTTCGGTTTGGGATAGTTCACGTTTATTATTCCAGTGTTCAGTTTTTTGAATAAATCAATATGGACACTTACCACGCTGCGTTTTGGTCCGATCCTTACTCCTCCTCAGACGAAGAGGAGGAAATCCGTTACATCCATTATGAAATGTGAATGTATCGCTAGTGGTGATGACAGCATGACAACAAATATTACTGAAATAATGCCATGCCTTCCGTTGACCTATGTATGTGTACACAATCATCTACTAAATAGAAGATACATTGGAAAAGTTCAAGCAATTACTGCTATGTCTTTTGGGTCCACACCCCGTTAGGCCTTTCTACCAATCTCTCTCCATATGTCACTCACAAGCGTTGTCTGGGTAGCATTATGACTTTACTCCATGGACTGGATTCAACTGGCTTTCTCGGTACACACCATAAACAACCAAGATCCTTACATTAATATGGGTTACATCAATAATGTGTTATCATATCTTCCCAAACCAAGCCAGTCAGCTCTGACACAGTTTTCATCCAAAGACCATATAAACTACTCACTTCCACAAAACATAACATCCTTTCTTCCTTCTTCTGTCAAATAGACATGTGTGAACAGTGAATACAAGAATACATGTTAATGTTTTCTAAATGAAACATCACAAAGTGCAAATATTCTTTGAATGTGTTGATTGGTTTCTGCCTTTGTCCAAATCCTTGCTCTAATTCTTCATACAATACTGGATATATACTGTACGTATAGTGATGATTATATCACAGTTTATCCTAACTGATGCTGTGATACTCATTGATCTGTTAACTAATTCATGATCGAGATAGAGCGAGAAGGCCACGGGTGTGTTCAGTAAGACAGAACGTTGTGCAATGTTTAATTCAATGGAAACGGTACTGTACAACCAGTTAAAGAAAGGCGTGATTATGGTGGCCCAGAGGGTGACTGTGTATGGTGTGCTGCACGACTTGAGATTTCAAATTGTGAGACCCATAATGATCAGGCCACACCTCGCCATACCCACCAAACGGGAGAAAACATACTGAAGATACTGAATTTTGAAGAACAGTGAGCGTCGCTTTGGGGAAACTTGTTGTTCAGTACAAACCGTCACAAAATATAGCAAACATTGAACCCAACTGAACGCACCCCTGGAGTCTGTTTGTCTGTTTCCTGCACTAACGAGACATGAGGGAAACCACTTAAGGCCTGGTTGTGTAATAGCGGGAGAGGGGAACAATACACCTCACTGTGGATGACCAGCTCTCCCAGACATTCAGCAGGAATTCACCTCCAAACACTTAATGGGGCTTCTGCAGATTCCAGCCCAATAAACGCACAATGCAAGCAAAAATACGACAATACCAAAAGCACGTAAACTAGACTAAGGAGAATTTAGTTGCATAGTTCATGGCACAAACAGGCATCCAAACTGGCATCCAACTACAATTGAGTTGGGCTCGAAGCCAAGTAGAGGAATTTACCTTCTCCCCGATAGCTACAGTAATTAGAAACAGACTGCATCAGTATGGAAGTTGATTTAAGGTGATTTAAGAATGACATAATAAAGGTGATTTAATAATGACATAATAAAGCTAATTTAATAATGACATCATAAAGGTGATGTAAGAATGCCATAATAAAGGTAATTTAATAATGACATAAAGGTGCTGTAATAATGACATAATAAAGGTGATTTAATGATGACATAAAAAAGGTGATTTAAGAATGACGTAATAAAGCTAATTTAATAATGACATAATAAAGGTGATGTAAGAATGACATAATAAAGGTAATTTAATAATGACATAAAGGTGCTGTAAGAATGACATAATAAAGGTGATTTAATGATGACATAAAAAAGGTGATTTAAGAATGACATAATAAAGGTGATTTAAGAATGACATAATAAAGGTGATTTAAGAATGACAAATTAAAGGTGCTGTAAGAATGACATAATAAAGGTGATTTAAGAATGACATATTAAAGGTGCTGTAAGAATAACATAATAAAGGTAATTTAATAATGACATAATAAAAGTGATGTAAGAATGACATAATAAAGGTGATTTGAGAATGATATAATAAAGGTGATTTAATAATGACTTAATAAAGGTGGTGTAAGAATGACATAATAAAGGTGCTATAATTATTACATAATAAAGGTGATTTAAGAATGACATAATAAAGGTAATTTAATAATGACATAATAAAGGTGCTGTAAGAATGACATATTAAAGTTGGTGTAAGAATGACATAATAAAGGTGCTATAATTATTACATAATAAAGGTGATTTAAGAATGACATAATAAAGGTAATTTAATAATGACATAATAAAGGTGCTGTAAGAATGACATATTAAAGTTGGTGTAAGAATGACATAATAAAGGTGCTGTAATTATTACATAATAAAGGTGATTTAATAATGTCATAATAAAGGTGGTGTAAGAATGACATAATAAAGGTGATTTAATAATGACATAATAAAGGTGCTGTAAGAATGACATATTAAAGTTGGTGTAAGAATGACATAATAAAGGTGCTGTAATTATTACATAATAAAGGTGATTTAATAATGTCATAATAAAGGTGGTGTAAGAATGACATAATAAAGGTGATTTAATAATGACATAATAAAGGTGGTGTAAGAATGACATAATAAAGGTGCTATAATTATTACATAATAAAGGGTTAATTCAGTATTGTTGGAATTGTCATTATTACAAATATATATATATTTTAAATCGGCCGATTAATCGATATCGGCTTTTTTGGTCCTCCAATAATCGGTATCGGTATCAGCGTTGAAAAATCATCAGCCGTCGACCTCTAGTGTCTACTGCTGAAAGGGATCTGAACAAACACATGTTAGAGAAAGGCATGTAAGACTTCCTCACAACTGGACTAATCTCGATTACCTTCCAGTCTTCTCAACCATTCTGGTGCACTTGACTTTCCAATTTCCATCAGTGGGATAAAATGTGCAGGAAAGATTCTTAAAATACCATTTACCACATTAGGCACACAGGGAGCCTGGAATCAACCATTGCCCTAATCACAGACTCCATCAGAGAGTGGAGAGAGCAGTAATGTGAGGATACGTTTGAAATTGCTCTGATTGAATCCTCTGGTCAAAGACCCAGACAGCTTTTCTGTGAATCAATCAGAGGCTACATTACAGAACCGACCCAGGTCCACGTTTCATCTAATGCCTGCTGTGATAATGGTGTAATTTCCAGGGTTACAAACTAGTAGTTGGAATATGTATAGCTTTTAACAGCTCGAAATACAGAAAACAAATAGAATGAATTGGATCAGGAGAAGCATGTCCGGCTGGTATGAATTTATTGCAATACCGCTTTGATGGAAGGGTAATATTTTATTTAATGTAGATTTAGTGGAGTTATTTGAGTTCCAACGCCTGACATTCTATTGATTCTACAACGGGTTGATCAAAACAAGCATTGTGATTGGTTGAGACACGTTCTAAGCTTTCCTGCTAATACAATTTTCCACGGGTATGACGCAGAAGTACTTGTTTAATGTTCTATTTTAAGTATCACTACGCTGTTCTTGATACCATGGAAAACAACAAGCGAAATGCAATAAAGCTTTTATTAAACACATGATTTCCCGTCCAATAGAAGGAACAGCCAACATGCTTGGCCAGCAACCCTAGATGTGTGTCAGGATATCCTTGTGGAAGGATGATATAGTATAAATACATTTATCAAAATAAAGTTTCATGAAAATTGTCATACATTTGTTGTATGTTGATAAACCTTTGTAGGGTTATAGGCTTTGCCTTGTATCTATGACCACAGCACAGCCATGCTAAAACAGTCACAACACATGCCCTCTCGTTTACAATTGCTTTTGAGAACTATTCCATAAAATATTTGTAGTTGGGTGTTATGTTCAGTGTTTTACTTTGGGATCATGTATTTTCATACTATCTTGGTTGTGACAGACAGACAGACATAGAGAGAGAGAGAGAGAAGAGAGAGAGAGAGAGAGAGAGAGAGAGAGAGAGAGAGAGAGAGAGAGAGAGAGAGAGAGAGAGAGAGAGAGAGAGAGAGAGAGAGAGAGAGAGAGAGACTACCTGAATCCCTTCAGTTTAGGAATAATGGGAACATGTGGAGAGCAGGTTCCTTGCTGTTTTCCATCAATTGCACTCTGAACAAGATGTGCTTACACTCATTGCTCCCAACTAATATGAGTGGGCTTTGATAAACCCATTGAATTAGAAATTATATTGTACAGTGACACAGACACTCACAATCACACACTAAATCACACCTCTCCTGTCCCTTGTGGCCATAGCTTTGTGAGACATTAGCCTGGCATGAAGCTAATCAACAGCTGGGGTCTACTGTATTTGTAGCCTGGCATGTTGCTAGTCAACAGCTGGGTTGTACTATATTTGCAGCCTGGCATGATGCTAATCAAAGGTGGGGTTTACTGTATTTACAACCAGTGAAGAACAAACACCATTGTAAATACAGCCCATATTTATGCTTATTTATTTTACCTTGTGTTCTTTAACCATTTCTACAGTGTTACAACGCTGTATATATATATATATATATATGTATAACATGACATTTGTAATGCCTTTATTGTTTTGACATTTCTGTATGTGTAATGTTTACTGTTAATTTTTATTGTTTATTTCACTTTTGTATATTATCTACCTCACTTGCTTTGGCAATGTTAAAACATGTTTCCCATACCAATAAAGCCCCTTGAATTGAATTATATCCTCTGTGTACAATGTAAAACACCAAATAATGCACCAAATAATGCATGCAGAGCAGAATTAGGCCGACACCCGCTAATTTTCCAAATCCAGAAAAGAGCTGTTAAATTCTACATCCACCTATAGCGATTCCCAAACCTTCCATAACAAAGCCATCACCTACAGAGAAATTAATCTGGAGGAGAGCCCCCTAAGAAAGCTGGTCCTGTGGCTCTGTTCACAAACACAAACAGACCCCACAGAGTCCCAGGACAGCAATGCAATTTGACCAAATCAAATCATGAGAAAACAAAAAGATAATTACTTGACACATTGGAAAGAATATACAGAAAAACAGAGCAAACTAGAATGCTATTTGGCCCTAAACAGAGAGTACACAGTGCAGAATACCTGACCACTGTGACTGACCCAACATTAAGAAAATCTTTGACTATATACAGACTCAGTGAGCAAAGCCTTGCTATTGAGAAAGAACGCCGACCAGGCTTTCAAGAGAAGACAAGCTATGTGCACATTAACCACAAAATGAGGTAGAAACTGAGCTGCACTTCTTAACCTCCTGCCAAATGTATGACCATATTAGAAACTCATATTTCAAAGCATTTGAAAACAATCCAATTTTGATAAATTCCCATATATATTGGGTGAAATACGACATTGTACAATCACAGCAGCAATATGTGTGACCTGTTGCCACAAGAAGGGCAACCAGTGAGTAACAAACACCATTGTAAATACAAACTATATTTATTTTCCCTTTTGTACTTTGTACTATTTGACATCATTACGCCACTATATATAGACATAATATGACATATGAAATGTCTTAATTCTTTTGGAACTTTTTTGAATGTAATGTTTACTATTAATGTTTGATTGTTTATTTCACTTCTGTTGATTATCTACTTCACTTGCTTTGGCAACGTTGACATGTTTCCCATGCCAATAAAGCCCTTAGAGAGAGAGAGACCTACTGTATGTTTCTGTATGGTCTTGGTTGTTGCTCTCCTACTGTATGTGTCTGTGTGGTCTTGGTTGTGGCTCTCCTACTGTATGTTTCTGTTTGGTCTTGGTTGTTGCTCTCCTACTGTATGTTTCTGTTTGGTCTTGGTTGTTGCTCTCCTACTGTATGTTTCTGGTTTGGTCTTGGTTGTTGCTCTCCTACTGTATGTTTCTGATTTGGTCTTGGTTGTGGCTCTCCTACTGTATGTTTCTGGTTTGGTCTTGGTTGTTGCTCTCCTAATATATGTGTCTGTATGGTCTTGGTTGTTGCTCTCCTACTCTATGTTTCTGTTTGGTTTTGGTTGTTGCTCTCCAACTGTATGTTTCTGTTTGGTTTTGGTTGTTGCCCCCGTTACTGTATGTTTCTGGTTTGGTCTTGGTTGTTGCTCTCCTACTGTATGTTTCTGGTTTGGTCTTGGTTGTTGCTCTCCTACAGTATGTGTCTGTGTTTGTCTTGGTTGTTGCTCTCCTACTGTATGTTTCTGTTTGGTCTTGGTTGTTGCTCTCCTAATGTATGTTTCTGGTTTGGTCTTGGTTGTGGCTCTCCTACTGTATGTTTCTGTTTGGTTTTGGTTGTTGCTCTCCTACTGTATGTTTCTGGTTTGGTCTTGGTTGTGGCTCTCCTACTGTATGTTTCTGGTTTGGTCTTGGTTGTGGCTCTCCTACTGTATGTTTCTGGTTTGGTCTTGGTTGTTGCTCTCCTACTGTATGTTTCTGTTTGGTCTTGGTTGTTGCTCTCCTACTGTATGTTTCTGGTTTGGTCTTGGTTGTGGCTCTCCTACTGTATGTTTCTGTTTGGTCTTGGTTGTTGCTCTCCTACTGTATGTGTCTGTATGGTCTTTGTTGTTGCTCTCCTACTGTATGTTTCTGTATGGTCTCGGTTGTTGCTCTTCTACTGTATGTTTCTGTTTGGTCTTGGTTGTTGCTCTCCTACTGTATGTTTCTGGTTTGGTCTTGGTTGTTGCTCTCCTACTGTATGTTTCTGTTTGGTCTTGGTTGTTGCTCTCCTACTGTATGTTTCTGGTTTGGTCTTGGTTGTTGCTCTCCTACTGTATGTTTCTTGTTTAGTCTTGGTTGTGGCTCTCCTACTGTATGTTTCTGGTTTGGTCTTGGTTGTTGCTCTCCTACTGTATGTTTCTGTTTGGTCTTGGTTGTTGCTCTCCTACTGTATGTTTCTGTTTGGTCTTGGTTGTTGCTTTCCTACTGTATGTTTCTGGTTTGGTCTTGGTTGTTGCTCTCCTACTGTATGTTTCTGGTTTGGTCTTGGTTGTGGCTCTCCTACTGTATGTTTCTGGTTTGGTCTTGGTTGTTGCTCTCCTACTGTATGTTTCTGTTTGGTCTTGGTTGTTGCTCTCCTACTGTATGTTTCTGGTTTGGTCTTGGTTGTGGCTCTCCTACTGTATGTTTCTGTTTGGTCTTGGTTGTTGCTCTCCTACTGTATGTGTCTGTATGGTCTTTGTTGTTGCTCTCCCACTGTATGTTTCTGTATGGTCTTGGTTGTTGCTCTCCTACTGTATGTTTCTGTTTGGTCTTGGTTGTTGCTCTCCTACTGTATGTTTCTGGTTTGGTCTTGGTTGTTGCTCTCCTACTGTATGTTTCTGTTTGGTCTTGGTTGTTGCTCTCCTACTGTATGTTTCTGGTTTGGTCTTGGTTGTGGCTCTCCTACTGTATGTGTCTGTGTGGTCTTGGTTGTTGCTCTCCTACTGTATGTTTCTGTTTGGTTTTGGTTGTTGCTCTCCTACTGTATGTTTCTGGTTTGGTCTTGGTTGTTGCTCTCCTACTGTATGTTTCTGGTTTAGTCTTGGTTGTGGCTCTCCTACTGTATGTTTCTGGTTTGGTCTTGGTTGTGGCTCTCCTACTGTATGTTTCTGGTTTGGTCGTGGTTGTTGCTCTCCTACTGTATGTTTCTGTTTGGTCTTGGTTGTTGCTCTCCTACTGTATGTTTCTGTTTGGTCTTGGTTGTTGCTTTCCTACTGTATGTTTCTGGTTTGGTCTTGGTTGTTGCTCTCCTACTGTATGTGTCTGTGTGGTCTTGGTTGTTGCTCTCCTACTGTATGTTTCTGTTTGGTCTTGGTTGTTGCTCTCCTACTGTATGTGTCTGTGTGGTCTTGGTTGTTGCTCTCCTACTGTATGTTTCTGTTTGGTCTTGGTTGTTGCTCTCCTACTGTATGTTTCTGGTTTGGTCTTGGTTGTTGCTCTCCTACTGTATGTTTCTGTATGGTCTTGGTTGTTGCTCTCCTACTGTATGTTTCTGGTTTGGTCTTGGTTGTGGCTCTCCTACTGTATGTGTCTGTGTGGTCTTGGTTGTTGCTCTCCTACTGTATGTTTCTGTTTGGTTTTGGTTGTTGCTCTCCTACTGTATGTTTCTGATTTGGTCTTGGTTGTTGCTCTCCTACTGTATGTTTCTGGTTTAGTCTTGGTTGTGGCTCTCCTACTGTATGTTTCTGGTTTGGTCTTGGTTGTGGCTCTCCTACTGTATGTTTCTGGTTTGGTCTTGGTTGTTGCTCTCCTACTGTATGTTTCTGTTTGGTCTTGGTTGTTGCTCTCCTACTGTATGTTTCTGTTTGGTCTTGGTTGTTGCTTTCCTACTGTATGTTTCTGGTTTGGCTTTGGTTGTTGCTCTCCTACTGTATGTTTCTGGTTTGGTCTTGGTTGTTGCTTTCCTACTGTATGTTTCTGGTTTGGCTTTGGTTGTTGCTCTCCTACTGTATGTTTATGTTTGGTCTTGGTTGTTGCTCTCCTACTGTATGTTTCTGGTTTGGCTTTGGTTGTTGCTCTCCTATTAAATGCTTCTGGTTTGGTATTGTTTTTTTTGTCTTCTACCATATGGTACTGGTTAAGTGTTGCTAAATTACATAGCAGAATACTGGGTACACAATGTGAATGCATCATACTCTTATCTACTAACATGTGGGTCTGACCTTCTCTGTGCATCTGTGTGATGCTTCACAGAGAAGAGGAATAGTAGGTCAATGTGTGTCAGCAATTCACTGTGTGATGCTTCACAGAGAAGGGGAATAGTAGGTCAATGTGTGTCAGCACTTCACTGTGACGTACAAACAAAGATACAGGTCATTGTGGTTGAGCTAGATATGACCTTACTGCTATATCTTCACCTCCTCTCTAGTTTATAGCAGGGTATGCTCATATCATGGAGAATATGACTTTCTGACTCCATCGTCATCCAGGATTTAGACCTTGGAGGCTAATCTTCCTAATTAACCACTTGGGACAGAAGAGTAGAGACAAGAAGGTATTAAAGATACTGAATCATACACAAGACACTTGAGATTTAGAGGACTGGCGTCAGGGAGGTATTAAAGATACTGAATCGTACACAAGACACTTGAGATTTAGAGGACTGGTGTCAGGGAGGTATCAAAGATACTGAATCGTACACAAGACACTTGGGACTTAGAGGAATGGAACCAGGGAGGTCAGACAAACACAGAGTTAAGACAGACAGAGAGACAGACAGAAATATAAAGAGGCTGGCAAGTTGTGAGCTTTCTATAAACCTGTACAGAAAAATACTTTGTGGAGACCGACATAGAACACATATTCATGATATAAATACTTTACTAGGGCATACAACATGTGGTAGGTGCTATGTGCAGAAGTCAACCAAACACTTTTTCAGCTCTATGCCAACATATTTTTATCCCACAACAAATACGTTAGACTCTCTGCACTCCCCTCTCTGCAGCCAAGAGTTGTACGTCAGAGATGCTGACAAAATCAAACTACTAAAATCTTGTATCTAAAAATAGATCACTGATGAGAGCAATTCTCTACAGTGCTAATTGAAATCACAAGTTTCCAATGTGTGAGGGCTGGCTAAGTGAATAAATTGCTATCCATGACAACAGTAGCACTCACATTCGTTATACTTATTATTTAAAATACCAGTAAATTAAGTCTGCCTACCTACTCTTGTCATATTATTTAAGAGGTTCATCAGTTTGCAACTGAGCTTAGCGTTTCGAGAAAAATCAAACTATTGCAGCTGAAATTGCTACTTTTCATCTCCTTGGTAAGATGAGTTTCCTGTAATGAAATCTAACTAAGGGGACAGATAAATCACCACTGAACTCTCTGGCACTGTCCTGAAACAACACCTGGCCTCTAGTACTGAGGCACATGTTTAGATCTGAGAGGAGTGGATATATTCCACCTACAGTAGCTTATCAGAGGAACATGTGGAGCAACTACCATAGTAGACTAGGACCTAGAGGTAGAGGCCTAGTGAATGTCTCTGGACATTTGCCAACACAATATTTGTGCCTTTTCGTGACATACATTGAATGGATCAATATGCTGTCGTATTTATATACAGTAGTATTTATTTGTCTTTTTAAATATGGTTCTTTAGGGTTTATGGATGAAGGTTAGAGTTAGTGTTGATTCTACACTGAGATTGTGGCTTAAAGCCGGCTGCTGACCAACCTCACCTGACCCTGTGTGTACAGTATAGGGAGAGATAGGAGACAGCTGCTGGGTCATGTCAATAATATGCCCGGAGGAGACTTAGATTGTGTTGGTTAAATTTCTTTAACATGCCTGGAGAAGACTTGGGTTGTGTTGGTTAAACTTCTTTAACATGTCCGGAGGAGACTTAGGTTGTGTTGTTCAACTTCTTTAACATGTCCAGAGGAGACTTAGGTTGTGTTGGTTCAACTTCTTTAACATGTCCAGAGGAGACTTAGGTTGTGTTGTTAAACTTGTTTAACATGTCCAGAGGAGACTTAGGTTGTGTTGTTAAACTTCTTTAACATGTCCAGAGGAGACTTAGGTTGTGTTGGTTAAACTTCTTTAACATGTCCAGAGGAGACTTAGGTTGTGTTGGTTCAACTTCTTTAACATGTTCGGAGGAGACTTAGGTTGTGCCATCTAGTGGATATAAATGAATACAGCTATGTGCTTTTACCACCTGGCTACTTTTAACATGCCCGGAGGAAAAGTTCATTTTCATACTGTATCAGATGAATCAATTAAATAATAATTGTAATAAAAGTTCTGTAGAAATCTCCTTAAGCAAAAATATAAACAAATAATACATTATCTGATGCAATTGATTTAGAAAGGGGCAAAAGACAGGCATCTCCCCTCATGTTTTCACTGGCAATTGAACCACCTGCTAAAATAATTAGACAGGACCCAAACGTAACAGGTATCGGTTTTGGTAAACATTCATTTAAACTAAACTTATTGCAGATGATCTCCTGATATACCTGACCATATTGAAAACACAATGCCTCAATTGCTACAAATATTTGCAGAATACATCAAAATATCAGGTTATAACATTTACGTGTATAAAAAAAGATGGCAATAGGAAAAATAAAAATAATAATTCACGATCTACAGCAATCCTTTAAGTGGACCACAAACAATATGAAATACTTAGGATAAGTGCCAACAAACAACAAAGATGAAACAGATCTAATTAAATGGAATAATCTCACCTTAAATCTTACAGGTGGAAGAACATCTTTAGAATGTCATGGCTGCCAAAGTTTCAGTATTTATTTTCAGTAATACCAATAACCCCACCGAAGATCTTCTTTAAAAAAGTACACTCTGTCTGTCAAAACATACTTTAAATGGGAAAATAACCCAAGGATGTCCAAGGCTTTCACTTGCAACATATAGTTAAATGCGCTAAAGAGGAACAATGGGTACATGTTGAAAATGTACATGCTCATTCCAGGAATCATTTTACATGTCTATTTTCAAAGGATAAAGCTAAGAACATAAACAACTTCATATTAAAGAACATTGTAATGATATAGAAGAAAATGAAACATATTTCACAAGAACCAATATCACTCCCTAGAAACGCAACCTTATGGAACTATCCTTGGATAGCTTTTCAGAATTCATTGATAAATTAGCCCACATGAAAAACTAAAGGCATAAAAAACGTAAATGACTTGGTAATAGGAAATACATTCATTTCCATAACAGCTTTAAAAAGGAATTTTGGGTTGACCAATGTAGATACTTTCAAATACATCCAACTTCAAAGTTTTATATCACAAAACTTTGATTTAAAATCTTTTCGATATCAGAGCAATCTTGAGGGAATCCTATTTGAGTAGGTAAAGGATATTCATATGATAGGTAAGCTATACAAAACCCTGCAGAGAGCCTATACAATTGAAAATCTCTCAGAAAAAAAAGAACTATTTGAACCACGATTTAAAAATAACTGATATTGGCACAAGATGAAGGGAATGTTGAAACATAACTAAAGAAATGACAGTTCATGTAAAAGTATGCTTACTCCAGTATAAACGAATGTATAGAATGTATTATACAAGAGAAAACATTCACTAATTCTACAGCACAATGACAGTCATGTCTCAAGTGTAAAACTACTAATGACTCAATAATTCATGCCTCTGGTTACAAAATAGCAAAGTTATTGGTGGAGTTGGAAAGATGGATGTCAGAGGTATTACAATGTAAATGTACTTTTAATTCATCTGTCTGTATATTTCAAGATTTGACATATGAGGGTGCAGTGAGATACCTGATGGGTTGGAGAAAACTCTTCTAATCAATTATCTAACCAAAAAAAAAAAAAGTATACTCAAACCGGATTTCAGCCAATCCTCTGTCATCACACAATGGAAAGGTCAAATGCTTTATTAAAAAATGAAAGAGCGTGGGCGATGGAGAGAAACAACATGATGCAGTTTGAGGCTATGTGGCAGAAAGTGATGTGTTCTGGAGATAGGGATGGTGACAATCTCAATTGGGTTGAGGTGTGGTGATTGTGGAGGCCAGGTCATCTGACGCAGCACTCCAACACTCTCCTTCTTTGGCAAATAGCCATTACACACCTCCAGTGTGTTTTGGGTCATTTTGCCGTTGAAAAACAAATTATTGTCCCACTAAGCGCAAACTCGTTCACCTACTCTGCGTCTGAAAAAGACACGGCGGTTGGAACCAAAAATCTCAAATTTTTCTTGGCCAAAGCAACCTTCTTCTTCTTAGTAGTGGTTTCTTTGCAGCATATTGACCATGGCGGCCTTATTCAGACAATCTCCTCTGAATAGTTGATGTTGAGATGTGTCTGTTACTTGAACTCTGTAAAGCATTTATTTGGGCTGAAATGTTTTCAAATGGACTTTTCTTCTGCAGCAGAGGTAACTCTGGGTCTTCCTTTCCTGTGGCAGTCCTCATGAGAGACAGTTTCATCATAGCGCTTGATGGTTTTTGCAACTGCACTTGACAGTTCTTGAAATTTTCTGAATTGACTGACCTTCATGCATTAAAGTAATGATGGACGGTCATTTCTCTTTGCTCATTTGAGCTTTTCTTGCCTTAATATAGACCTGGTATTTTACCAAATAGGGCTATCTGATGTATACCACCCCTACTTAAAGGTGATTTGACTATAAAAATAAAAATAACTAAAACATTGCCTGTTTGCCGCTGTCACTCCCATTCTTTTTTAGGTAGAGGTGGGACCAATGATCCCACTATCCCATTCTATCAGCAGAATAGTTGTAGCAGGGATTTCTACAGGCCAGTCTTCCTTCAATGGGTTTAAACAGGGTCAGCCTGTACTCTCAAATAATCCACACTCAATCTGCCACTGTGTTTTTGTTTGGGGCGGCCATTTTGTTCAAAGCTCTTCCTCATGTAATTATACCGTCCAGCTATTAATAAGCACAGGAACACAGCATTTATACAGACGGAACAAAGTGGGGACATTGATTGGCAGGAACAAACGTAGGAAGCGAGGGGCAGCCCTGCACTCAAAGTCTCCATCCCTGGAGTAGGAAGAGGAGGGGGGAAGGGTTGAATAGTAGAACGGAACAGTGACAAGAACACACCTGGTGTGCAGGTACATCCTCTACTCAGACAGGCTGCCGTGGCCACATAACCATAACACTGCTCTGCAAAAGGTCAGATGAGCAGAATAGAGAATAGTAGAGAATAGTATGGACACAACTCCCCCCCCCAGTCTCTAGCAGCAGTAACAGAGAGAATAGTATGGACACAACTCCCCCCCCCCCAGTCTCTAGCAGCATTAACAGAGAGAATAGTATGGACACAACTCCCCCCCCAGTCCCCAGTCTCTAGCAGCAGTAACAGAGAGAATAGTATGGACACAACTCCCCCCCACTCCCCAGTCTCTAGCAGCAGTAACAGAGAGAATAGTATGGACACAACTCCCCCCCCCCCCCAGTCTCTAGCAGCAGTAACAGAGAGAATAGTATGAACACAACTCCCCCCCAGTCCCCAGTCTCTAGCAGCAGTAACAGAGAGAATAGTATGGACACAACTCCCCCCCCAGTCCCCAGTCTCTAGCAGCAGTAGTAGTAGCAGTAGCACCAGCTGTTGAAACCATACCTACATGAATTAGTAGCACAGACAGATTGTAATGTCTCATGCTTTCAGCATTGTATCCCGGCCTGCACCTGAGCAGTAGACTCATTAGGCTAAGAGTGCTTCCATGGAGAGTTGTCCTGAGGACAGTATAATCACGTGGGGACCTCCTCATAGACAGCACTGTCCATCAGACTGACCACTCCAGGACAAAGCAGACAGAGGGAGGGAAAGGAGAGAGAGATGACTAAACAGATGTTTCTGTGTGTTTATATACATCACATTTAGGGGTTTGTGTATTTCTGCTTGCATGAGTATATTTGTGTGGGCCTGTTTCCTTGCATGAATGTGTGTGTGTGCATGTGTGTATTTTGTGTATGTGTGTGTGTGACAGACAAAGAGACAGATCTATTAAGTTCCCTAATTCGTGCGTCACACCAACGAGCAGTACCTTCCTAAGTAAACACTGTTCTAAATCACCAGAGGGTCATGAGAAAAAGAAGTGAACACAACTTGAACCAGAATAGTCTCACTGGGTTATTGTGTCACTGTGTCACCGGGTTAGTTGGAAATAAAACGGAAACTTTGCAGGAAACTTGAAGTTCTTCTACTTGAAGTATTATTTAGAGATGGCTTTTACGTTTTGGAAAACGGGTTTGTCTTACAAAAATACTAAAAAAAGACAGTCCAGAAAATCTATGGTTATATTCTATATTCCCTTTTCTATTATTCCAGAATCATAGAATGCTTGTTTTCTCATAATTAGTGTGTGAAAGTTATTCACAAATCCTAAAAAGCACAAACATACTTATTACATATCTTTTCCTATTGAAAACCAACATGAAGCATTAAATCCTGTTTTTACAGCACCATCCCAATGCAGACTTGCATTATATTCTATAGAATGACTAAAAGACCAAACAAGAAGATTCAGGGATGAATCCAATCCAGGTCAATTTAATCAAACACCTGAAGGTGAATGTGATCTGGAGAACAACAGTAAAGTCAACACTGAGCTAGATGTCAAAGGTACGGGGCTGCTTTCATAAACTCAGTTTCAGCTACAGATGTTGGATCATAATTTGATCACTCTTTTGTTGCTGAGAATTTTCCTATACAGAAGGAAATGCAAACTTTGAGTTTTAAAAAGGCTTCTAAAGTTAGTGATTTCCACTTTGAAATATCTATCTTGATTTGCCCTAACGAAAAATGTGTCGACCCTTACAAAATGATCCATTCATTATAATCCACATAATATTTAAAATGTCCTGTTGCTGCAGGATTATTTTCCTGCTGCAGCAAACTGGCTCAAATGAAGATCCTATATCTGTAGGATCACCAGACCTTCAGTTAAGAATATCACACGGCTTAATTTGAAAGGCCAGAACATTATCCCTGTACGTTCGGTAGAGACAGAGACAGCCAGGCTTGGGAGGGAGGGAAGGAGATAGGTGTCTACTCTACACTGGAAAAGGTTAGGTGGTAATGGGAGAGTACGCCTAGATCTCCCTCTGCAAAAGCACAGAGCAGTAGTGGACAGACTGTTCTCTCATTCCCCTGAACTAGCAGGCAAAGGAAAACAGCTGGCGGTGTGTGTGTGTGTGTGTGTGTGTGTGTGTGTGTGTGTGTGTGTGTGTGTGTGTGTGTGTCTGTCTGTGTCTGTGTCTGTGTCTGTGTGTCTGTGCCATGCAACAATTTCAAATATTTTACTGAGTTATAGTTCATATAACGAAATCAGTTAATTTAAATACATTCATTAGGCCCTAATCTATGGATTTCACATGACTGGGAATACAGATATGCAACTGTTGGTCACAGACACCTTAAAAAAAGGTAGGGGCGTGAATCAGAAAACCAGTCAGTATCTGGTGTGACCACCATTTGCGTCATGCAGCACGACACATCTCCTTGGCACAGAGTTGATCAGGCTATGGAATGTGGCCTGTGGAATGTTGTCCCACTCCTCTTTAATGGCTGTGTGATGTTGCTTGATATTGGCGGAAAAATGAACCCGCTGCCATACAGGTCGATCCAGAGCATCCCAAACAATCTCAATGGGTGACATACAGTATCTGGTGAGTAGGCAGGTCATGAAAGAACTGGGACATTTTCAGCTTCCAGGAATTGTGTATTATCATGCTGAAACATGTGGTGATGGAGGCAGATGAATGGTACAACAATGTGTCTCAGGATCTCTTCACGGTATCTCTGTGCATTCAAATTGCCATCGATAAAATGCAATTGTGTTTGTTGTCCATAGCTTATGCCTGCCCATACCGTAGTCCCACCTCTGCCATGGGGCCCTCTGTTCACAACGTTGACATCAGCCCCATGACTTGCCTAGTTAAATAAAGGTTACATTTTTTATTTATTTTTTAAGTCAGCAAACTGCTCGCCCACATGACGCCATGGCTGGTCTCATACGATCTCGCCGGTGAAGAAGCCGGATATGGAGGTCGTGGGCTTACGTGGTTACAAATGGTCTGTGGTTATGAATCAGTTGGACGTGCTGCCAAACTCTCTTAAACAATGTTGGAGGCGGTTTATGGTAGAGAAATTAACATAAAATTCTCTGGCAACAGTTCTGGTTAACATTTCTGCAGTGAGCAGTGAGCAACTGCACGCTCCCTCAAAACTTGAGACATCTGTCACATTGTGTTGTAACACAAAACTGCATATTTTAGAGTGGCCTTTTATTGTCTCCAGCACAAGGTGTTAATGCTGTTTAATCAGCGTCTTGATATGCCACCCATGTCAGGTGGATGGATTATCTTGGCATAGGAGAAATGCTCACTAACATGGATGTAAACAACTTTGTGCACAAAATTTGAGATGTAAAGTATTTTATACATGGGACCAACACTTAACATGTTGTGTTTATATTTTTGTTCAGTATAAATGAAATCAATGATGAGAAAAGAGTAAGATTAATCGATAACTAAAAAAGCATTTCAGATGGCACTCTTTTGGTGCAGAGATGTATTATAGGTACTGACAGTGACGATTTTAGCATGTAAATCTTGGTGGGGCAAAAAAAAAGAGTGGGATACATGCCAGCAAAGCCACTACACATAAAAACATAGCCAATATGGCTGACTTGCTTAAACAAATGTGGTTTCTACTGACAATTGAGATGTACAAACTACAGCATAAGGGGGCGACAAGCGTATAAGAGGCAATCCATAATTTCGATTAAGACATTAATGAGCAAGCGACGACGGACGTCCTAGGTGGATCCAGTACGTCCTCCACCGGCACCCAGCATCTCTCCTCTGGACCGTACCCCTCCCAGTTTCATATCTTCCCGGCCCCCTTCTGTTCCAAAAGTGGTTAAATGGGGATGAGTTTAACTCTACCATACAGTAGCCTTGAGCATCAGTGAGTAAGTATGAGTGGAAATAATGATAATACTGTTTGATTAAGTCCCATCTGGGGAAGAAGGTATGTAATAGTATAAAAGGAATCCATGATTGAATGTTGTGGATGACTAAGGCCACCGTGTTATTGTGGCCACACATGATTGCACTGTACAAAGATGGTTATTGTGATCTGGTTAATGTGATCTGGTTAATGTGATCTGATTAATGGGATCTGGTTAATATGATGTGGTTAATATGATGTGGTTAATGTGATGTGGTTAATGTGATGTGGTTAATGTGATCTGGTTAATGTGATCTGATTAATGGGATCTGGTTAATATGATGTGGTTAATGTGATGTGGTTAATCTGATCTGGTTAATGGGATCTGATTAATGGGATCTGGTTAATATGATGTGGTTAATATGATGTGGTTAATATGATGTGGTTAATGTGATGTGGTTAATGTGATGTGGTTAATGGTATGTGGTTAATGTGATCTGGTTAATGGGATCTGATTAATGTGATCTGAGCAGCACTTCTCTCCTTTGTCCTGCCTTTTCATCTTCATGGTTCCTACTCTCACACATATAAAGAATCAGGAGAGTTATTGTTATTCACTGTCATTATGGGGATTTATGTCACTAGTCTTCAACAAGCCTCCTAAAACTATATGAGGCCCGTAGAGACGTGTGCATGCATGTGAGCATGTGAGAGAGAATGTTTGTGAGTCTGTGTATGAAAAGGACAAGGCCTCTCAAGGCTAATGATTGCGATTTGACTGTTAAACTCATGGATGCACTTGCAAGGGATGCCAGTCCTGACTTGAATGGGAACTGCCATCTATGGTTTATATTTCTATGGTTGGTTCTGGCTGTCGGTTTGCCTTTTGCAGATTTCAAAATACTATCGTGGAAAAAATGTATATTTTGGAGGAAAAAAATACTAATCTGTCTGTCTGTAGAACCAACCGAAAAAGTAGAAACACCAACTTCCAATCTGTAGCTGTTCATTGTTGTAGAACTAGCTAACATTAGTTGCCTGGTATCAGTAAACATCTGCAGAAAAGCGTCATGAAATTGTTGCCAGCAGGCTGTTTTCATGTTATTCAGAGGTAAACAAATCATAGGCCAGAGAGTCAAGTGGTGCGCTCCGAGAGCGAAACGAGATGGGTGGGGCTAAAGCTTAAGAGGGTGTGAACGATGCTGAATGCGTGTAGACAAAGAGGGGCTCTTCACTAGATAACAAAACATTCAAAGGTTATTTTCTGAAAAATAAGTTTACAAGTTGACCAACTTTCAAAGCAGAATTACTTTCCCACTGTTCCTCAAATGTTGTGTATGATATACCATGTTATAGCTCTGAGTCTCTACTGTTATCCCATGTAAAAAAACACAATTTAAAATGTTGTTACATAAGACCGAATCCAGGTGGTGAGTCACATATATTTATATAAAATATGTAAACTAGCCACCCTTTGCCTTGATGCAAGCTTTGCACACTCTGTGGCATTATCTCAACCAGCTTCGTTATGGTACGTATCTGGAATGCATTTCAATTAACAGGTGTGCCTTGTTAAAAGTTCATTTGTGGAATTTAAAATACCAAGTCCATATTATGGCAAGAACAGCTCAAGTAAGCAAAGAGAAATGACAGTCCATCATTATTTTAAGACACAAAGGTCAGTCAATACGGAAAATGTCAAGAACTTTTAAAGTGTCTTCAAGTGCAGTCGCAAAAACCAGGCCATGATGAAACTGGCTCTCATGATGACCACCACAGGTAGGAAGACCCAGAGTTACCTCTGCTGCAGAGGACAAGTTCATTAGAGTTAACAGCCTCAGAAATTGCAGCCCAAATAAATGGTTCACAGACTTCAAGTAACAGACACATCTCACCATCAACTGTTCAGAGGAGACTGCGTGAATCAGGCCTTCTTGGGTCGAATTGCTGCAAAGAAACCACTATTAAAGGACACCAATAAGAAGAATAGACTTGCTTGGGCTAAGAAACACAAGCAATGGACATTAGACTGGTGGAAATCTGTCCTTTGGTCTGATGAGTCCAAATGTGAGGTTTTGGTATCCAACCGCCATGTCTCTGTGAGACGCAGAGTAGGTGAACGGACGATCTCCACATGTGTAGTTCCCACCGTGAAGCATGGCAGATGAGGTGTGATGGTGTGGAAGTTCTTTGCTTGTGACACTGTCTGTTATTTATTCAGAATTCAATACACTCTTAACCAGCATGGCTACCACAGCATTCTGCAGCGATACGCCATCCCATCTGGTTTGCGCTTTGTGGGACTATCATTTGTTTTTCAACAGGACCCAACACGCCTTCAGGCTGTTTAAGGGCTATTTGACCAAGAAGGAGAATGATGGAGTGCTTTATCAGTTGACCTGGCCTCCACAATCCCCCGATCACCATTGAGGTGGTTTGGGATGAGTTGGACCTCAGAGTGAAGTAACAACAGCAAACAAGTGCTCAGCATATGTGGGACCTCCTTTAAGACTGTTGGAAAAGAATACCAGGTGAAGCTGGTTGAGAGAATGCCAAGAGTCTTCAAAGCTGTCTTTAAGTCAAAGGGTGGCTGCTTTGAAGAATCTATAATCTAAAATATATTTTGATTTGCTTATCATTTTTTGGTTACTACATGATTCCATATGTGTTATTTCATAGTTTTGATGTATTCACTATTAGTCTACAACTTAGAAAATAGTAAAAAATTAAGAAAAACCCTTGAATGAGCAGGTGTGTCCAAACTTTTCACTGGTACTGTATATTTTCTCCTAATATTGTACAATCTGTGTGTCACTTCATTGAACTGGGCTATTGTTTGTTTGAATTTAAGACTCGATTGAATTTAAGACTAGATCGAATTTAAGACTAGACTCAATTTGTCAGTCAGAGTAGCCACTCATTTCGGTCATTTGTGCCGTATAATTTTTTAAAAATATTTTTTTTAAATAAAACTAAATGTGTTCTGTCATGTAAATGACGTAGAATTTTTCCAGGCAGGAAATCCTAACAACCTCCCTGTAGCCTATGCTACAGATGAGCAGTAAATTTATTACGCATCAAATTGCATCTTGGTACACTGATTTGTTTAAAAGGGGGTGGGCTACAAAAACAACAACGCCCCAGGGCCAATGATTTCTAAATCCGGCCCTGCTAGTGACACTGATAGTTAAGAAGTTGACCGTACAACTATTTCCTCAGAACTGACTCCACTGAGGTTCACCTGATTATTAATTCCTCAGATTATGACACCACTAAGGAGGTTGACCTGGTTTTTCATTCCTCATAACATGAAACCACTAAGGAGGTGCACCTGATGATTCATTCCTCAGATTATGACACCACTAAAGAGGTTGACCTGATTATTAATTCCTCAGATTATGAAACCACTAAGGAGGTTGACCTGGTTTTTTCATTCCTCAGAACATGAAACCACTGAGGAGGTTGACCTGATTACTCATTCCTCAGAACATGAAACCACTGAGGAGGTTGACCTGATTATTCATTCCCCACAACATGAAACCACTGAGGAGGTTGACCTGATTACTCATTCCTCAGAACATGAAACCACTGAGGAGGTTGACCTGATTATCCATTCCTCAGAACATGAAACCACTGAGGAGGTTGACCTGATTATTCATTCCCCAGAACATGAAACCACTGAGGAGTTTGACCTGATTACCCATTCCTCAGAACATGAAACCACTGAGGAGGTTGACCTGATTATCCATTCCTCTGAACATGACACCACTAAGGGAGCCCATGGTGATTGATGGCATATCCTGTTGTATGCTGAAAGGTGTGTGACTGTAATGTCCAGAAAAAATACATCTACAGGGATATATCAATAGCATTGTCTTCATAATTGGTATCTATGAATGTTTTGTAGCAATGTTAGGGTTGATTATGCATTTAGTCCACGTGGGTCTGACGTGAAGAGCTATTTTATAGACTCAGCTGTGTGGTGTGTTGTGTTCCCTGAGAGGACTTGGTGTTCGAGATCGATGTCTATTCATTCCTCAGGTTTCTTTTGCTGCATTTCCCTGGCTATAAATGCAATTACGGGTTTTAGGCCATTCTGCCTTAGCAGGCTTACTCCAACTGACTATATTGACCAGGCACACAGGCCTGTACTGTCCTGTCCATAATGTGTGAAACGAGGAGGAACTACCGGGTGACAGTTGCCCATGTCTCTTTCCCATTATTCACAATTCATCACCAACTTCTGTTTAGTAAGGCAGACAAAGTAACACAGGGCACAAAAGAACAACTAAATACTGTGTGTTACTGTGTTCCCCGGTCTCCCCTAACCCATGTCTTGTGATGATCCATGGTGACATTCCATCCATGTCATTCTCTTCTTCCTATATGGGAGATTATTACATGAGAGAGGCCAAGAGTTTTTGCCCATAATCTGACCAGGAAAACCTCTCTGGGACCTAGTTATACCCTTAAACCAGGGCCAATAGTTGTTAAATTGAATTTGTAATTACTACCTCCAGCTCTAATCAAAAGCAAAGTAACAGCTGAGTAAGAGAAACAGAGGTTAGGATAGACACAGGAAGTCATCATTCAAAGACTAAGACATTGATAAGAAAAGCCTTTGTGACACAGACTGTTTCCACTCCCAGCAGTTCATTTTTCTCAATGGGACAACGGCATGCATGTTCACTGCTGTATTCAAGCTGGTGTGGCCGCTGCCTGGCACACTTTCCACTGCTAAGCAACTCCGGCCCCGACATTGAGTCTCACTCCCTCTCTCTCTCTCACACACACACACACACACACACACACACACACACACACACACACACACACACACACACACACACACACACACACACACACACACACACACACACACACACACACACACACACACACACACACACACACACACACACACACACACACACACACACACACACACACCCGCACACACACACCCCGTGTCGTGCCGGCTCACCAAGGTGATTGTATAAGCCCTAAAGTAGTGACCAATGACTGCTTTATTGAGCTGGCGCTTACGTTGCCATGTGCAGTTCATTGGTCTCCGGCTGTGGAGAGAGGGAGCAAGGGAAGAGGAGGTGAGTTTTTAGATGAGTAGAGTCCAGTAAGGGAAACTAAGTAAGGTGTGTTTGTCCCCTTGCACTCCCTCTCATTTTGCATGGAAAGTGGATTACTTCACAATCTGTAAAATGTGAACACAACTGGACACACCTTCTCATTTTCAAGGGATGTGTTTGACAGAACAGGGTTACTAGCAAGCTTAGTCATTAGTAGCTAGCTAGTTACGATGGCTAACACGAATCACTAGCTAGCTAGCTGTAGCATGAGTGGAGAGTTGAAGTCATCTGGAGAACCATGTTCCACCTGTCACTTGCCAGTCACTGTCTATTTCTGCTTCATGTTGCAAGTTACTGATGGCCGACTGGCAATTGGTGTCATAAGACAGATACCACCTTCCCCTTTAACTAACAGTAACACCTCAGCTCATTAGATGGCTTTCATTCTATTTTTACTTCATTTTCTGACAGCATGGTTTTTTCAAAGAGAACTAACATGTAGGGCCTCCACCAATAACTGTACAATGTACCTCTGTAGTGCCTAAACCTTTATTTTAGGATATGTATGACATCACTTCCTTTCTGTTCCTTGTCGTGTGACCCCAGGTGAGCAAGGACAGCTCCAACAGAAAGTTCCTGGTGTAGACAAGCCAGACATAGACATTAGAAAATTAACAGGAGAATTAGTTGGTCTTAGAACATAAAGATAGCCAACATATCTTCACCAGAAAAATAAGGAAATGCATTGTCAGTTGTCTTTGTCAGTTGTCTTCAATTCATATAGTGCTGTCCTTATGTTAATCTGACATATTGTTTATCAGGTGTCACGCCCTGACCTTAGTTATCTTTGTTTTCTTTATTATTTTGGTTAGGTCAGGGTGTGACGAGGGTGATATATGTGTTTTAACCTGTCTAGGGTTTTTGTATGTTTATGGGTTTTTTCTAAGTCTAGGTGTTTATATGTCTATGGTTGCCGAGATTGGTTCTCAATCAGAGGCGGCTGTTTATCGTTGTCTCTGATTGGGGACCATATTTAGGTAGCCATATTCCTTGGAGAGGTTGTGGGTTCTTATTCTATGTTTAGTTGCCCGTTCTGCACTTCTCATATTAGCTGCACGGTTTGTTTTGTATAGTTTGTTCAGTATTCTTTCTTTGATTAAAGAAGTATGTACGCTTACCACGCTGCGCCTTGGTCTCCTCCATACAACGACCGTGACATCAGGTGAATAAAAATCAGAAGATTTTGTTTTGGTGACTGGTGACAGCAGAAGGCTTTCAGTTGTTTACAACAGTTTCATCTGCCAGATAGCTTTTTGAGTGATTTTTGTGGAGTTTTTTTTTTAAATGTACAGAAACCAAATAGGTTGCCATTTTCAAGATGTAAGATTTATAATAAGCCCATTGGGCCTGAAAGATTGGAAGGTGAAGTTAAATTAAATACTCTGTTGCCTGGCAACAGTAGCTTACTGCTGGTCCTGCATTACATAAGAGCAAAAAGTATGATGGGGAATGACAGATGAAGAGCTTTAATAGCTTTCCATTATTTTATCAGTCCCTTTGGCTGTAAGTGCTGAGGTGTCGAGGGTTGGACAGATGATGAATCCAACAGTGCTATGTCTGTTATCTCTTCAGCTTGGTAAAGCACATCATTTGCTGGAAAATGTTCTATGAACAAGTTGGGTACAACACCTTTGTCACATTAGGAAACATAACTGTATAACTGGTTATAACATGATTACAGCTGTTAGGGTTAAGGTTAAGACTATTGTTAAAGTTCTCTTTAACAAAGAGAGAAATATTACAAATGATCCACTTTTCTGTGTCTTTTCAATATTCCCCCCAGTAGTCAGAGACCAAAACAAAAACACCAATGGACTGTGTGGAAGTAAGGTGTGTTTGAGAGGATGCAACCAGGGTGGTCTATTCAGGATTTCAGTTACTGTAGCTTCATATTCCAGGTCAGGCTTCATGCTCGAGCCGGGATTCAAACTGCACGTTCATGTGACAAGTCGTACTCCAAACTTCATTGAGACAATGCTGAAATATCCATCCGTGGGTGAGTCAGTGCACCATTACATTTTTTGCCAAAAAATAAATAAATACATTTACTTTGCATGACGTTTCAAATGCACACTGTCATTACTACATGTCAGGTGTTATATGTACTTGAATATGACTATCTTTAACACAAGAACATTTTATTAAAACATTTAACCAGTAGTCTTCCTTAAAAATATGATCTGGAGAATGACACACTCTTAGCAAGAGGGTGGGCATCTAATTTGATTGGTCCACAACTTGCGGCTTAAACAATTCATTCAGAATAAGCGACGTTAGCCAAGAGTTAGCCAGCCCTGTAACAGGTTAATTCTGCCATAGAAATGTACCTGTCTAAAAGGTGAGCCACTTTCGTGTCACCGGTTATCCCGAGTTGAACTCTGAGTTGACCAAAGTTAGCTTGCTAACTTCCTGATGTACATTTGTTGTACACCCCTCAGCGCACACTGAAACAAAGACTTTGGGATCGGCAGCTAAGTATGGCAGTCATAAAGAGCTGGAAACTAGACACACACACAATTACAAAGCCAACAAACACACTGTACTTGCTGACTTTATGTAGGCAGAAATGACATTTAATGATGGGTACTTTCAGTCTCAGGTTAATGGACAAACAGCAGAATATGACACAGAGAAATAAGTCAAAGGTTACTGTCTAGAACAGGGTATATTCTGAGAGAAGTACACATACCTGATCAGAAAGAACATTGCTGCTGTTTCTCACAGACAGAAATACACACACACACACACAATTGAATGCTATCTGCACAGCATCAGATACTTGGGCAGCAACCCTAGTCAACACTAGTCATAGGAGTGATGTCATAACGTCAGCTGTTCAGACAGACTGACCACAGCATCAGGAGTAGTGGGAATCCTGTATCTGCCCATCCCTCTGACCAATCAGAGAGGATACAAAGGACATGGGTCACAGGGGTCCTCTCCCTTCCGCCCACCATCTCTGTACAGCCATCTGCCCACTGCTGCACCATCGCAGGGGCTTGACTGGTACCAGTTCCCTGGTCCTCTCTAACCTCCACTAGCAGAGAGAAACTGGCGAGGCCCCAAACAGATGATACGATAGGATTTAAGCTATTCTCTGTGAGTCAGACTGGGAGGACATAGAGGCCAATGGCCGCACGATCTGGCCACAATGAGAACATGTGAGAAATCGTATGCATTTCAGACATGTGAGGGTTGGTTGACCCATAAAAAAAACACATTGAGGGAATTGAGCTATCAAGAGTAGAAAAAAACTACTGTGATTAGATCATGTTGATCAGCAAAGCCCTAAGGGGAAAGACAAATCAGAGATGCACTACATGAGCAAAGGTATGTGGACACCTGCTTGTCTAACATCTCATTGCCCGCTCATCGGATGTGGCAGGGGTTGCAAACTATTACAGACTACAAAGGGAAGCAAAGCTGAGAGCTGTCCAGGGACACAAGCCTACCAGATGTGTTTCGAGGCAAGTAACACTGAAACCTGCATGAGAGCATCAGCTCTTCTGGACGACTGTGTGATCACACTCTCCGCAGCTGATGTGAGTAAGACCTTTAAACAGGTCAACATTCACAAGGCCGCAGGGCCAGATGCGTTACCAGGAAGTGTACTCTGAGCATGCGCTGACCAACTGGCAAGTGTCTTCAATTATATCTTCAACCTCTCCCTGTCTGAGTCTGTAATACCAATATGTTTCAAGCAGACAACCATAGTCCCTGTGCCCAAGAACACTAAGATAACCTGCCTAAATGACTACTGACCTGTAGCACTCACGTCTGTAGCCATGAAGTACTTTGAAAGGCTGGTCATGGCTCACATCAACACCATTATCCCAGAAACCCTAGACCCAGTCCAATTTGCATACCTCACGAACAGATCCACAGATGATGCAATCTCTATTGCACTCCACACTGCAATATGCTATTCATTGACTACAGCTCAGCGTTCAACACCATAGTGCCCTCATCACTAAGCTAAGGACCCTGCGACTAAAAACCTCCCTCTGCAACTGGAACCTGGACCTCCTGATGGGCCGCCCCCAGGTGGTAAGGGTAGGTAACAACACATGCGCCACGCTGATCCTCAACACGGGGGCCCCTCAGGGGTACCCTCCTGTACTTCCTGTTCACTCATGACTGCACGGCCAGGCACGACGCCAACACCATCATTAAGTTAGCTAATAACACAAAAGTTGTAGGCCTGTTCACCAACAACGATTATACAGCCTACAGGGAGGAGGTCAGAGACCTGACCGTGTGGTGCAAGGACAACAACCTCTCCCTCAACGTGATCAAGACAAAGGAGATGATGGTGGACTACAAGAAAATGAGGACTGAGCACGCCCCCATTCTCATCGACGGGGCTGTAGTGGAGCACGTTGAGAGCTTCAAGTTCCTTAGCTTCCACATCACCAAAAAACGAACATGGTCCAAGCACACCAAGACAGTTGTGAAGAGGGCATGACAAAACCTATTCCACCTCAGGAGACTGAAAACATTTGGCATGGGTCCTCAGATCCTTAAAATGTTTTCCAGCTACATCATCGAGAGCATCCTGACTGGTTGCACCACTGCCTGATATGGCAACTGCTCTGCCTCCAACCGCAAGGCACTTCAAAGGGTAGTGTGTACAGCCCAGTACATCACCGGGGCCAAGCTTCCTGACATCCAGGACCTCTATACCAGGCGGTGTCAGAGGAAGGCCCTAAAAATTGTCAAAGACTCCAGCCACCCTAGTCATAGACTGTTCTCTCTGCTACCACATGGCAAGCAGTACCGGAGCGCCAAGTCTAGTTCCAAGAGGCTTCTAAACAGCTTCTACCCCCAAGCCATAAGACTCCTGAACATCTAACCAAATGGCTACCCAGACTATTTGCATTGGCCCCCATTTTACGCTGCTGCTACTCTCTGTTATTATCTATGCATAGTCACTTTAAAAACTCTACCTATATATACATATTACCTCAATTACCTCGACACCAGTGAACCCGCACATTGACTCTGTCCCGAGTAAATAGCCCCCCTGTAAATAGCCCCACTCATGGGCATTAATATAGAGTTGGTCCCCTTCTTGTGTACATTTATACATTATATTAGCCAAGAATAGAATCAATGCTTCAATAATTGAAATTACCATTATTCCCAAATTCCAGAGTGTAGCCTACCAATCAACTCAAGATGTTACCTAGTGTCTATTCACTGATTGTTATCATATGCTGCAAAATTCACCTGAGCTCTTCCCTGGCTGTCTGACCCTGCAGGGACACCTGTCACCATCTGATCCTAGTAAGACATGATGACCATACTGTTGTGTACTGACTGTGCACCATGACAGTGAAGCCTGTAGAGCTGTTTATACCGTGTCAGCGTGAAAAGTAGGGAATTAGCTAGGGAAACTGACAGATCAATAACATTACATTGCTATACTGACTAATAAAAACTCACATTTTAATTCAGGTCTAAAGTGAATGAGGCAAAAATAATAGCTAACATTAGCCAACTTTTGGCTAGCTATAGCTAATGGTGCAAGGAAAGCTGAACTGGCTGTAGCTGTGGTAAATACTTGCAAGCTAACTAGCTGCTAGTAATTTATTCACTACAGTGATAGCTCAGCACTTGGAATAAAAAAAAACTGTTTTCTGTCAAACAGCAGTTACCTAGATCAGTCAAATAAAGAGTATGCAGTTTCTGTTCTGCTTGCTTTTACAACTCAGAGAAAAAGTACAACACACTACAGACAGCAGCTGCCTCTGTTCATCTCTCCTGTGCTGGTCACATGTCAGCCAGGCTTTCAGAAGCTTTTCCTTCACACAGCCGCTCTGCGGTGACCGAGTGGTCCTAATTCCAGCCGGCTAAAACCGTAAAACAGCCTACCCAACTGCTCTGAGGCATCAGCATGGTGCTAAAGCACATCGGAGCCACATTATACATCACAGTGCAATGACAAAACTGAGGGGGGAAAAAATACAATTTCAGAATGTGCCAGAGAAAGTTGCACCCCTGCTGTATGTTACGGTAGCAGATGGCATAGCCAGGGATGAGAAGCTCAGGAGAATCATGTCAGAAGCTACACACGAGGCCAAATGGTGTTGGCAATGTGATACATAGACACAAAAAGAGCTGTGTGTGTATATGTACGTACAGTACATGTCTGCATGCATTATTTATTTTAGTGGTGTATATAATGGTGGTAATTGAACAATCCTGAATCTACAGTCTCACACAGCCGTGACGTGTCTGTGGACCATTGTACCTCTCGATATTGTGTTTGTGTAGAATCCCAAGGCAAAAGTGATCAATTAGCGCTATTCATACATATTACGATTTCTCTATTTAAAAAATATATATTATTATTTAAACTTTATTTAACTAGACAAGTCAGTTAAGAACAAATTCTTATTTACAATGACGGCTTACCCCGGCCAAACCCGGACGACAGTGGGACAATTCTGTGCCACCTTACGGGACACCCAATCATGGTCGGATGTGATGCAACCTTTTAAGGAGATAATATAAAATAAAAATGCAATATTGGAAAGAACAATTACACTATTTACATTTTTCTTTTCTTTTTCTTACTAAAATTGATGAAAACAAGATGGACACAAGTCAATGGACATGAAGACTTTTATTCCATCACCCGTCATTTAGGTTTAGGTTTAGTTGTTGCCTGTTTTGTAATGTAATGTCATTTTGACATTAATACGTGTCACATATCAGTTTGCAAACAATGTAAAAAAACAAAAATTTAGTTAATAAAACTGCATACAAACATGGTCTCTTTTTTGATTTCTTGAGTGAAGCAGCTCCAAAATGGAGGTGGTTCAGCCTAGCTCAGTGCTTTCTGTGGTGGTGGGGCAGCCAGCGGAAAATACATAGCATGCTAGGAGAGCTAGAAAGTTCAAGCCCCTTGGGTGCTGCCATAGATTTACGTTAGAAATGTCCATCCAAGAAGGCTCAAGGTCATTGGCTACAGATATATCTACCAGCTAGAGATTGGACTGATCATGTCAACATCATACTTTTAAAAAATTAGCTCATAAGCTAAACAAGCAGTCATCATCATGAATCAAGTCGACAATCTACTGGCAAATCCTTTTAAATCCTTGTAATATGAAGAGAGATTATAGATTAAAATCATCTATAAAACTCATGCTCATCTGCCATTGGACATAAACATTACACAACCAATTGGAAATAGCAAATTCCACAATGACTGGTTTGGAAGGAATCAGTGGCTAACTGCAAGCTTTGCAAAGCAGTCACTAGCCTGCTATTCAGTGGAGACGGTATGTGGTCCAAATCTGGTTTTAAGGGTCTCTTTTCCAAACTTAAAAGGATAAACATTCACATGCAACACCATGGGCCAGAAAAGGTTGAATACATTGACCATGCTGTCAATCCAGCATGACTTCTGCCGCCTTCAAAACAACTGGAAACGCTGAACTGGGAAATATCAGACTTCGTGAGTTCAAGACAACTGGGAACTCTGGAAAAAAAAGAGCTCTAACTGGGTAAATACGTTTTGAACAGTCATCCAAGTCAGGAACTCAGGCCTCTATCTAGAGCTCCAACCTGAAGATCGCTGACTTCATGATTCAGCCTTGTTTTTTCAGAGTTCCCAGTTGTTTTGACAGCATCATAAATCCACAGAATGCCAGACTTTGATGACAAAGATTGATGACCTAAATGTGCCCACAAGAAGGACCGCCGTGCCACCTTCCTGTTCAAATGAGCACAGCACAACAAGATGAGTCAAAAAATGTATTGTATGCTGCTGCATAAATGATGTGATATGCCATGGAGAAATGTATACTGTAGCTGAGAAAGTAATACTAAGTGTATGTTGTGTAGTAACTTGTTAGTAGCCCATGTGCCTCACCCATATAACTTTGTCCCTTTCCCCCTCATAACTTAGTCTACTGTTCTGACTTGATGATGCACATGTAGCCTATAGCCTGTTTAAGAGAAATGTCATCATCAAATATTGTAAGAGCTTTCATTGTCTCCTTCTATGCCCTCTTAATTTATCCTAGGGTTCTGACTTGGTGTACAGGGAGAATACTGTAAGAACGGCCCGTGTTCTGAATTCTGTCGCTGTACATTTAAAAAGTGCGGAACAAATAGTTTAGACTATGTCTGTCTTAGCTCACTCATTAATATATTAATCTGAATTATGGATTGCCTCTTATCTGCTCATCGTTACCTTATGCCATAGTTTGTACATCTCTATTCTCAGTAGAAAACCACATTTTTTAAGCAAGTCAGTCATATCAGCTATGATTTTTCAAGGCAGCAAATGGGGATGAATGAACTGTTTCGCTGCCAGACAAGGCTCTGCTAATAGCCAGTTGTAGCATTGGCAAGGATTCACTCCATGGAGTGGGAAAGAAATACATGGAGGATCCTCAGAGGAGGAATGGGAGGGCCATCCTCCTCTGTGAATTTCATAAAAATAAAATAATGAAACATAAAAAATATATATTTACTATACTAAGTTCAGTATATTCACATATCCCCAAATAATTTATTAAAACTGTTTTCCAATTAAGGTCTACAGTATCCTCAACAGCACTCTTTAGGGTATCGCCATGGTGTCGCCAGTGGGCAGATAGATTCCATCCTCGTCTGGGTACATTGACTTCAATACAAAATCTAAGAAGCTCATGGCCCTCACCCCCTTCCTTAGATTTACACAGTAATTGTGACAGCTTCCGGAAGATGTCCTCCAACCTATCAGAGCTCTTGCAGAATGAACGGATATGTTGTCCACCCAATCAAAGGATCAGAGACTGAATCTAGTACTGAAAGCGTAAGCTACAGCTAGCTAGCACTGCAGTGTATAAATTGTGGTGAGGAGTTGACTCAAAGAGAGTTAAAGATAATTGAACAGTTTTGAACAAATACATTTTTTCAAAAGTTAAGGAGAAGCAAGAGAGATGTTTTTCACTTTCACTTACTTAGCTAGTGATTGCAGCTAGCTAGTTTAGCCTACTCAAACACCTGGCTCAAACAGGGTGGGATGCTATGTTATCTAGCTGGCTATAGCTATCCAACACTGGAACTCTTCCAAGTCAAGTTTAATTAATTTATACCTGCGGGGGCACGCACGTATAACTGCTAAACTGCTTGCTAACTGTACACTGTGCTGCATGATTGTAGCGGGTTTACAAAGGCGTTAGTTCTAGTAGCCATGTTAACTTGACGTTAGCTAAGAAGAAGGTTTGGCTTGGAAAGGTTTTTTCACCTGGTCACAGACAATTGATGTGCTGTGCACTGAAGTCCACAAGCGAAGGGAAAGGTGAGAGGAGGAGAGCGTATAGATGCAAGAAGGAATTATCCAACGAACAAAGGGATCATGCTGTTTATGTGTGGCTATTGTTAAAAGGAATTGTGTTTGGCGAATGATCAGGGGTGTATTCCGATTGCCGATTCTGTTGAAAAACATTTCTCAAATGGATGCAAACAGAACTAAACAGGGATAAATATACCTGAATCTGTCCAATAGAAACTCTCATTTTCAACTGTTGAACTAATGATTACACAATAGATCAGCTAGATAAAGGCAAGATTGTGCAAGGCGGTATTGAATGTGTCAATGTCTGTCACCTTGATTACTGTTCACCTACAGTTGAAGTCGGAAGTTTTCATGCACTTAGGTTGGAGTCATTAAAACTTGTTTTTCAACCACTCCACAAATTTCTTGTTAACAAACTATAGTTTTGGCAAGTCGGTTAGGACATCTAATTTGTGCATGACACAATACATTTTTCCAACAGTTGTTTACAGACAAATTATTTCACTTATATATCACCGTATCACAATTCCAGTGGGTCAGAAGTTTACATACACTAAGTTGACTTTGCCTTTAAACAGCGTGAAAAATTCCAGAAAATTATGTCATGGTTTAGAAGCGTCTGATAGGCTAATTGACATCATTTGAGTCCATTGGAGGTGTACCTGTGGATGTATTTCAAGGCCAACCTTTAGCTCAGTGGCTCTTTGCTTGACATCATTTGAAAATAAAAAGAAATCAGCCAAGACCTCAGGAATAAAAATTGTAGACCTCCACAAGTCTTGTTCATCCTTGGGAGCAATTTCCAAATGCCTGAATGTACCAGGTTCATCTATATCAAACAATAGTGCGCAAGTACAACACCATGGGACCACGCAGCCGCCATACCGCTCAGGAAGGAGAAGTGTTCTGTGTCCAAGAGATTAACATACTTTGGTGCGAAATGTGCAAATCAATCCCAGAACAACAGCAAAGGACCTTGTGAAGATGCTGGAGGAAACGGGTACAAAGGTATCTATATCCAGAGTAAAACAAGTCCTATATTGACATAACCCGAAAGGCCACTCAGCAAGGAAGAAGCCACTGCTCCAAAACTGCCATAAAAAAAGCCAGACTACGGTTTGCAATTGCACATGGGGTCAAAGATTGTACATTTTGGAGAAATGTCCTCTGGTCTGATGAAACAAAATTAGAACTGTTTGGCCATAATGACCAGCGTTATATTCGGAGGAAAAAGGGAGAGGCTTGCAAGCAGAAGAACACCATCCCAACCGTGAAGCACGGGGGTGGCAGCATCATGTTGTGGGAGTGCAATTCTGCAGGAGGGACTGGTGCACTTCCCAAAATAGGTGGCATCATGAGGGAGGAAAATTATATGGACTGATGAATGCATATTTTTTTCTTTTCAATATTATGTCTATCTCTGATAAGCTACCCATGAAAGGGCTGAAAATAGCCCATATTAATATATGTAGCCTTAGAAATAAGGTTCATGAAATCAATAATTTACTAACATCAGATAACATTTATATATTAGCCATTTCTGAGACTCACTTAGATAATTCATTTGATGCTACATCAGTAGCAATACAAGGATATAACATTTATAGAAGACAGAAATGCTTATGGGGGAGGAGTTGCTGTATATATTCAGAGCCATATCCCTGTAATGCTTAGAGAAGATCTTATGTCAAGTGTTATTGAAGTGTTGTGGTTACAGGTTAATACTATGCATGCCAGTCTCTCTTGGCTAAGAGTTGAGCAGAGACTGACTGCATCACTTCTTTCTATAAGAAACAATGTGTTGAAAATCCCAAATTGTTTGCATAGTCAACTTACACACAGCTCTGATACACACACTTATCCCACCAGACATGCCACAAGGGGTCTTTTCATAGTACCCAAATCCAAAACAAATTCAAGAAAACGACAGTATTATATAGAGCCCTTATTGCATGGAACTTCCTTCCATCCCGTATTGCTCAATTAAATAGCAAACCTGGTTTCAAAAATCAGAAAACGCAACAGCTCGCAGCACAATGCCTCTCCCTTATTTGACCTAGACAGTTTGTGTGTATGCATTGATATGTAGGCTGTTTGCCTTTAAAAATAATGTATGTAGTTCTGTCCTTGAGCTGTTCTTGTCTAATGATGTTCTGTATTATGTAATTCTGTATTATGTTTCATGTTATGTGTGGAACCCAGGAAGAGTAGCTGCTGCTTTTGCAACAGCTAATGGGGATCCTAGGAAAATACCAAATACCAAATCACCACCACCCTGACCTCAACCCCATCGAACACCTCCGGGATAAATTGAAACTGTGTTGACTGGTGTTTGCTAGCTAGGACTTTGTACAAGCAACCTAATGTTAGCTAAAGTTATCTAGTTGCCTAGCAAATCAAAATATCTGTTTGCATTTATTGATTAACCTACACTTGAATACCACCATTTTGCTAGCTATTTACAGTAGCCTAGGTTTGTTGGCAGCCTTGTACAAGCAGCTGTGTTGTTGTCAAGCATTCGACCAAGTGTTAGAACTCTGAGCTTCGGCTGAAACGGATGTTAGCATTGTCAGAAATGCTACAAAAAGGTAGCACATAATGGACAGAAATTAGAAACTGAGAGAGACCAATCAGAACTGTTGCCCCTAAAAACATATTCAGTCTGAAAGGTAACTTTATGGGAGCTGTAGTCTCTATCTTATCTGACACCTAGATATTGAGCTAGGTCTGACAACCCTAATGGTAACGACCCTGTTAAAAACCTCATCCCCCCTCCACCCACCCTCCCCTCTTCCTCATACACCTCAACCTCCTCCCCCCTCTTCAAATCCCCATATACCTCACCCCCCTCTCTACATTATCCCCCCTTCCTCATGCCCCCCTTACCTCTCTCCCTCGCTACCTCTCCCTCTCGCTACATCACCCCCCCTCTCTAACTCATCATCCCCCCCTCTAACCCACCCCCCACCTCACCCTCCTCTTCCTAATCCCCCCTCTACCTCTCCCTCACTACCTCTCCCCCTCTCTACCTCACTCCCCCTATCTCACCCCCCCCTTCCTAATCCCCCCTCTACCTCGTCCCCTCTCTACCTCATCCCCCCTCGCTTCGTCATCCCCTCTATACCTAATCCCACCCTTTTCCTCGTGCCCCCTCTAACTCATCCCCCCCTACCTCATCCCCCTACCTAGTCCCCCCCACTTCATCCATCCCTTTTCCTCACCCCCCCCCCCCTCTCTACCTCATTCCCCCTCTGCTCTCTCTTTGGGTTTGTTTCAATTGGCTTGTCAGTGGCCTTGCAGGAGGCTTCTATCTGTCTCTGGTCTCTCTCTCTCTCCGCCTGTCTGTGAATCTCTTTTATCATTGTCCTCTACTATCAGACTGTTGGCTGTAGATGACAGACAGCAGACAGACAGATCTGTCACCACTGACACTGGGCAGCCATCTTATCTTCTGTATCTAGAGTATCACCTTGACTTCCCAACACTATCACACTCACCAGTCACATCCATTATGTAACGACTGCATACACATACACACACCAAAGGCCCTGCTTTGATGGATGAGTCCCACTATTTTTAGCATAGCTAATCAGGCAGTTGTAGGGATGTGGCCTTCACGATAGCTCTGTATTCCTTTACTGTGTTGTTGCTTTTTGGTGTTGATTGGGGTGGGGTTCATTGTTGAAATGTCAGCCCAAATCACTCATATATACTCACACTCACTAGTATAACATTGCCTTCCATCTTTACCAGTGATACAATATTTTACTGCCAACCTACAAAGCGATTACATGGTCATGCTCCCTACCTATCTCACTGAACCTCCGGCGCCGAGAGAGATGGCCGCCTCGCTTCACGTTCCTAGGAAAGTATGCAGTTTTTGTATTTTTACGTGTTATTTCTTACATTGGTACCCCCAGGTCATCTTAGGTTCATTACATACAGTCGGGAAGAATACTGAATATAAGCGCAACGTCAACTCACATCAGTATGACCAGGAATATGACTTTCCCGGAACGGATCCTGTGTTCTGCCTTTCACCCAGGACAACGGATTGGATCCCAGCCTGAGACCCAAAACAAAGACGTCGTAAAAGAGGGAAACTGAAGCGGTCTTCTGGTCAGACTCCGGAGACGGGCACACCGGTGCACCACCTCCTAGCATACTTCTCGCCAATGTCCAGTCTCTTGACACACACGGTTGTATGAAATCCGAGCAAGGGTAGCATTCCAGAGGGACATCAGAGACTGTAACGTTCTTTGCTTCACGGAAACATGGCTCACTCGAGAGACGCTAACGGAATCGGTGCAGCCAGCTGGTTTCTCCACGCATCGCGCCAACAGAAACAAACATCTTTCTGGTAAGAAGAGGGGCGGGGTGTATGCCTATGGTTAACGAGACGTGGTGTGGTCACAACAACATACAGGAACTCAAGTCCTTCTGTTCACCTGATTTAGAATTCCTCACAAACAAATGTCGACCGCATTATCTACCAAGGGAATTCTCTTCGATTATAATCACCACCGTATATATTCCCCCCAAGCAGACACATCTCTGGCTCTGGACAAACTTATTTGACTCTTTGCAAACTGTAAATCACATATCCTGAGGCTGCATTCATTGTAGCTGGGGATTTTAACAAGGCTAATCTGAAAACAAGACTCCCTAAATTGTATCAGCATATCGATTGTGCAACCAGGGCTGGTAAAACCTTGGA
>NW_022263638.1:0-47792 GCF_002021735.2 Oncorhynchus kisutch
CCAAGTTACAACATTGAAATGCAGAAATTAAGCACTTTTCCATAAACAAGCTCTAAATCATGTTTGATCACTCTGGATGTCCATTTTTGCTGTGCTGTGTCTAGGTGAGATGAATGAACGCGTGGACGTTTTCAGCAAGTTGCAACATTGAAATGCAGAAATAAGCACTTTTCCATAAACAAGCTCTAAATCATGTTTGAAGCACTCTGGATAAAAAAATGTTTTTGTTATGTTTATTCGAGATGTTATGAAAACATGTAGACTGTTTTCAGCAAGTTACAACATTGAAATGCAGAAATAAGCACTTTCCATAAACAAGCTCTAAATATGTTTGATGCACTCTGGATGTCCAATTTTTGCTGTGCTGTGTCTAGGTGAGATGAAATGAACGCCGTGGACAGTTTTCAGCAAGTTGCAACATTGAAATGCAGAAATAAGCACTTTTCATAAACAAGCTCTAAATCATGTTTGATGCACTCTGATGTCCAATTTTTGCTGTGCTGTGTCTAGGTTGAGATGAAATGAACGCCGTGGACAGTTTTCAGCAAGTTGAAACATTGAAATGCAGAAATAAGCATTTTCCATAAACAAGCTCTAATCATGTTTGAAGCAATCTGGATAAAAAAATGTTTTGTTATGTTTATTCGTGATGTTATGAAAACACTGTAGACTGTTTTCAGCAAGTTACAACATTGAAATGCAGAAATAAGCACTTTTCCATAAACAAGCTCTAAATCATGTTTGATGCACTCTGGATGTCCAATTTTTGCTGTGCTGTGTCTAGGTTGAGATGAAATGAACGCCGTGGACAGTTTTCAGCAAGTTGCAACATTGAAATGCAGAAATAAGCACTTTTCCATAAACAAGCTCTAAATCATGTTTGATGCACTCTGGATGTCCAATTTTTGCTGTGCTGTGTCTAGGTTGAGATGAAATTAACGCCGTGGACAGTTTTCAGCAAGTTGCAAACATTGAAATGCAAAAATAAGCACTTTTCCATAAACAAGCTCTAAATAATGTTTGAATGCACTTCTGGATAAAAACTGTTTTTTGTTATGTTTATTCGTGATGTTAGGAAAACCACTGTAGACTGTTTTCAGCAAGTTACAACATTGAATGCAGAAATAAGCACTTTTCCATACACAAGCTCTAAATCATGTTTGATGCACTCTGGATGTCCAATTTTTGCTTGTGCTGTGTCTAGGTTGAGAATGAAATGAACGCCGTGGACAGTTTTCAGCAAGTTGAAACATTGAAATGCAAGAAATAAGCACTTTTCCATAACAAGCTCTAAATCATGTTTGAAGCACTCTGGATAAAAAAATGTTTTTGTTATGTTTATTCGTGATGTTATGAAAACACTGTAGACTGTTTTCAGCAAGTTACAACATTGAAATGCAGAAATAAGCACTTTTCCATAAACAAGCTCTAAATCATGTTTGATGCACTCTGGATGTCCCATTTTTGCTGGCTGTGTCTAGGTTGAGATGAAATGAACGCCGTGGACAGTTTTCAGCAAGTTGCAACATTGAAATGCAGAAATAAGCACTTTTCCATAAACAAGCTCTAAATCATGTTTGAAGCACTCTGGATAAAAAAATGTTTTTGTTATGTTTATTCGTGATGTTATGAAAACACTGTAGACTGTTTTCAGCAAGTTACAACATTGAAATGCAGAAATAAGCACTTTTCCATAAACAAGCTCTAAATCATGTTTGATGCACTCTGGATGTCCAATCTTTGCTGCGCTGTGTCTAGGTTGAGATGAAATGAACGCCGTGGACAGTTTTTCAGCAAGTTGCAACATTGAAATGCAGAAATAAGCACTTTTCCATAAACAAGCTCTAAATCATGTTTGAAGCACTCTGGATAAAAAAATGTTTTTGTTATGTTTATTCGTGATGTTATGAAAACACTGTAGACTGTTTTCAACAAGTTACAACATTGAAATGCAGAAATAAGCACTTTTCCATAAACAAGCTCTAAATCATGTTTGATGCACTCTGGATGTCCAATTTTGCTGTGCTGTGTCTAGGTTGAGATGAAATGAACGCCGTGGACAGTTTTCAGCAAGTTGCAACATTGAAATGCAGAAATAAGCACTTTTCCATAAACAAGCTCTAAATCATGTTTGATGCACTCTGGATGTCCAATTTTTGCTGTGCTGTGTCTAGGTTGAGATGAAATGAACGCCGTGGACAGTTTTCAGCAAGTTGCAACATTGAAATGCAGAAAATAAGCACTTTTCCATAAACAAGCTCTAAATCATGTTTGAAGCACTCTGGATAAAAAAATGTTTTTGTTATGTTTATTCGTGATGTTATGAAAACACTGTAGACTGTTTTCAGCAAGTTACAACATTGAAATGCAGAAATAAGCACTTTTCCATAAACAAGCTCTAAATCATGTTTGATGCACTCTGGATGTCCAATTTTTGCTGTGCTGTGTCTAGGTTGAGATGAAATGAACGCCGTGGACAGTTTTCAGCAAGTTGCAACATTGAAATGCAGAAATAAGCACTTTTCCATAAACAAGCTCTAAATCATGTTTGAAGCACTCTGGATAAAAAAATGTTTTTGTTATGTTTATTCGTGATGTTATGAAAACACTGTAGACTGTTTTCAAGCAAGTTACAACATTGAAATGCAGAAATAAGCACTTTTCCATAAACAAGCTCTAAATCATGTTTGATGCACTCTGGATGTCCAATTTTTGCTGTGCTGTGTCTAGGTTGAGATGAAATGAACGCCGTGGACAGTTTTCAGCAAGTTGCAACATTGAAATGCAGAAATAAGCACTTTTCCATAAACAAGCTCTAAATCATGTTTGAAGCACTCTGGATAAAAAAATGTTTTTGTTATGTTTATTCGTGATGTTATGAAAACACTGTAGACTGTTTTCAGCAAGTTACAACATTGAAATGCAGAAATAAGCACTTTTCCATAAACAAGCTCTAAATCATGTTTGATGCACTCTGGATGTCCAATCTTTGCTGCGCTGTGTCTAGGTTGAGATGAAATGAACGCCGTGGACATGTTTCAGCAAGTTGCAACATTGAAATGCAGAAATAAGCACTTTTCCATAAACAAGCTCTAAATCATGTTTGATGCACTCTGGATGTCCAATTTTTGCTGTGCTGTGTCTAGGTTGAGATGAAATGAACGCCGTGGACAGTTTTCAGCAAGTTGCAACATTGAAATGCAGAAATAAGCACTTTTCCATAAACAAGCTCTAAATCATGTTTGAAGCACTCTGGATAAAAAAATTTTTTGTTATGTTTATTCGTGATGTTATGAAAACACTGTAGACTGTTTTCAGCAAGTTACAACATTGAAATGCAGAAATAAGCACTTTTCCATAAACAAGCTCTAAATCATGTTTGATGCACTCTGGATGTCCAATTTTTGCTGTGCTGTGTCTAGGTTGAGATGAAATGAACGCCGTGGACAGTTTTCAGCAAGTTGCAACATTGAAATGCAGAAATAAGCACTTTTCCATAAACAAGCTCTAAATCATGTTTGATGCACTCTGGATGTCCAATCTTTTGCTGCTGCTGTGTCTAGGTTGAGATGAAATGAACGCCGTGGACAGTTTTCAGCAAGTTGAAACATTGAAATGCAGAAATAAGCACTTTTCCATAAACAAGCTCTAAATCATGTTTGAAGCACTCTGGATAAAAAATGTTTTTGTTATGTTTATTCGTGATGTTATGAAAACACTGTAGACTGTTTTCAAGCAAGTTACAACATTGAAATGCAGAAATAAGCACTTTTCCATAAACAAGCTCTAAATCATGTTTGATGCACTCTGGATGTCCAATCTTTGCTGTGCTGTGTCTAGGTTGAGATGAAATGAACGCCGTGGACAGTTTTCAGCAAGTTGCAACATTGAAATGCAGAAATAAGCACTTTTCCATAAACAAGCTCTAAATCATGTTTGAAGCACTCTGGATAAAAAAATGTTTTTGTTATGTTTATTCGTGATGTTATGAAAACACTGTAGACTGTTTTCAGCAAGTTACAACATTGAAATGCAGAAATAAGCACTTTTCCATAAACAAGCTCTAAATCATGTTTGATGCACTCTGGATGTCCAATTTTTGCTGTGCTGTGTCTAGGTTGAGATGAAATGAACGCCGTGGACAGTTTTCAGCAAGTTGCAACATTGAAATGCAGAAATAAGCACTTTTCCATAAACAAGCTCTAAATCATGTTTGATGCACTCTTTATGTCCAATTTTTGCTGTGCTGTGTCTAGGTTGAGATGAAATGAACGCCGTGGACAGTTTTCAGCAAGTTGCAACATTGAAATGCAGAAATAAGCACTTTTCCATAAACAAGCTCTAAATCATGTTTGAAGCACTCTGGATAAAAAAATGTTTTTGTTATGTTTATTCGTGATGTTATGAAAACACTGTAGACTGTTTTCAGCAAGTTACAACATTGAAATGCAGAAATAAGCACTTTTCCATAAACAAGCTCTAAATCATGTTTGATGCACTCTGGATGTCCAATCTTTGCTGCGCTGTGTCTAGGTTGAGATGAAATGAACGCCGTGGACAGTTTTCAGCAAGTTGCAACATTGAAATGCAGAAATAAGCACTTTTCCATAAACAAGCTCTAAATCATGTTTGATGCACTCTGGATGTCCAATCTTTGCTGCTGCTGTGTCTAGGTTTGAGATGAAATGAACGCCGTGGACAGTTTTCAGCAAGTTGCAACATTGAAATGCAGAAATAAGCACTTTTCCATAAACAAGCTCTAAATCATGTTTGAAGCACTCTGGATAAAAAAATGTTTTTTGTTATGTTTATTCGTGATGTTATGAAAACACTGTAGACTGTTTTCAAGCAAGTTACAACATTGAAATGCAGAAATAAGCACTTTTCCATAAACAAGCTCTAAATCATGTTTGATGCACTCTGGATGTCCAATTTTTGCTGTGCTGTGTCTAGGTTGAGATGAAATGAACGCCGTGGACAGTTTTCAGCAAGTTGCAACATTGAAATGCAGAAATAAGCACTTTTCCATAAACAAGCTCTAAATCATGTTTGAAGCACTCTGGATAAAAAAATGTTTTTGTTATGTTTATTCGTGATGTCATGAAAACACTGTAGACTGTTTTCAGCAAGTTACAACATTGAAATGCAGAAATAAGCACTTTTCCATAAACAAGCTCTAAATCATGTTTGATGCACTCTGGATGTCCAATCTTTGCTGCGCTGTGTCTAGGTTGAGATGAAATGAACGCCGTGGACAGTTTTCAGCAAGTTGAAACATTGAAATGCAAAAATAAGCACTTTTCCATAAACAAGCTCTAAATCATGTTTGAAGCACTCTGGATAAAAAAATGTTTTTGTTATGTTTATTCGTGATGTTATGAAAACACTGTAGACTGTTTTCAGCAAGTTACAACATTGAAATGCAGAAATAAGCACTTTTCCATAAACAAGCTCTAAATCATGTTTGATGCACTCTGGATGTCCAATCTTTGCTGTGCTGTGTCTAGGTTGAGATGAAATGAACGCCGTGGACAGTTTTCAGCAAGTTGCAACATTGAAATGCAGAAATAAGCACTTTTCCATAAACAAGCTCTAAATCATGTTTGAAGCACTCTGGATAAAAAATGTTTTTGTTATGTTTATTCGTGATGTTATGAAAACACTGTAGACTGTTTTCAGCAAGTTACAACATTGAAATGCAGAAATAAGCACTTTTCCATAAACAAGCTCTAAATCATGTTTGATGCACTCTGGATGTCCAATCTTTGCTGCGCTGTGTCTAGGTTGAGATGAAATGAACGCCGTGGACAGTTTTCAGCAAGTTGAAACATTGAAATGCAAAAATAAGCACTTTTCCATAAACAAGCTCTAAATCATGTTTGAAGCACTCTGGATAAAAAAATGTTTTTGTTATGTTTATTCGTGATGTTATGAAAACACTGTAGACTGTTTTCAGCAAGTTACAACATTGAAATGCAGAAATAAGCACTTTTCCATAAACAAGCTCTAAATCATGTTTGATGCACTCTGGATGTCCAATCTTTGCTGCGCTGTGTCTAGGTTGAGATGAAATGAACGCCGTGGACAGTTTTCAGCAAGTTGAAACATTGAAATGCAGAAATAAGCACTTTTCCATAAACAAGCTCTAAATCATGTTTGAAGCACTCTGGATAAAAAAATGTTTTTGTTATGTTTATTCGTGATGTTATGAAAACACTGTAGACTGTTTTCAGCAAGTTACAACATTGAAATGCAGAAATAAGCACTTTTCCATAAACAAGCTCTAAATCATGTTTGATGCACTCTGGATGTCCAATCTTTGCTGTGCTGTGTCTAGGTTGAGATGAAATGAACGCCGTGGACAGTTTTCAGCAAGTTGAAACATTGAAATGCAGAAATAAGCACTTTTCCATAAACAAGCTCTAAATCATGTTTGAAGCACTCTGGATAAAAAAATGTTTTTGTTATGTTTATTCGTGATGTTATGAAAACACTGTAGACTGTTTTCAGCAAGTTACAACATTGAAATGCAGAAATAAGCACTTTTCCATAAACAAGCTCTAAATCATGTTTGATGCACTCTGGATGTCCAATTTTTGCTGTGCTGTGTCTAGGTTGAGATGAAATGAACGCCGTGGACAGTTTTCAGCAAGTTGCAACATTGAAATGCAGAAATAAGCACTTTTCCATAAACAAGCTCTAAATCATGTTTGAAGCACTCTGGATAAAAAAATGTTTTTGTTATGTTTATTCGTGATGTTATGAAAACACTGTAGACTGTTTTCAGCAAGTTACAACATTGAAATGCAGAAATAAGCACTTTTCCATAAACAAGCTCTAAATCATGTTTGATGCACTCTGGATGTCCAATTTTTGCTGTGCTGTGTCTAGGTTGAGATGAAATGAACGCCGTGGACAGTTTTCAGCAAGTTGCAACATTGAAATGCAGAAATAAGCACTTTTCCATAAACAAGCTCTAAATCATGTTTGAAGCACTCTGGATAAAAAATGTTTTTGTTATGTTTATTCGTGATGTTATGAAAACACTGTAGACTGTTTTCAGCAAGTTACAACATTGAAATGCAGAAATAAGCACTTTTCCATAAACAAGCTCTAAATCATGTTTGATGCACTCTGGATGTCCAATTTTTGCTGTGCTGTGTCTAGGTTGAGATGAAATGAACGCCGTGGACAGTTTTCAGCAAGTTGCAACATTGAAATGCAGAAATAAGCACTTTTCCATAAACAAGCTCTAAATCATGTTTGAAGCACTCTGGATAAAAAAATGTTTTTGTTATGTTTATTCGTGATGTTATGAAAACACTGTAGACTGTTTTCAGCAAGTTACAACATTGAAATGCAGAAATAAGCACTTTTCCATAAACAAGCTCTAAATCATGTTTGATGCACTCTGGATGTCCAATCTTTGCTGTGCTGTGTCTAGGTTGAGATGAAATGAACGCCGTGGACAGTTTTCAGCAAGTTGCAACATTGAAATGCAGAAATAAGCACTTTTCCATAAACAAGCTCTAAATCATGTTTGAAGCACTCTGGATAAAAAAATGTTTTTGTTATGTTTATTCGTGATGTTATGAAAACACTGTAGACTGTTTTCAGCAAGTTACAACATTGAAATGCAGAAATAAGCACTTTTCCATAAACAAGCTCTAAATCATGTTTGATGCACTCTGGATGTCCAATCTTTGCTGTGCTGTGTCTAGGTTGAGATGAAATGAACGCCGTGGACAGTTTTCAGCAAGTTGCAACATTGAAATGCAGAAATAAGCACTTTTCCATAAACAAGCTCTAAATCATGTTTGAAGCACTCTGGATAAAAAAATGTTTTTGTTATGTTTATTCGTGATGTTATGAAAACACTGTAGACTGTTTTCAGCAAGTTACAACATTGAAATGCAGAAATAAGCACTTTTCCATAAACAAGCTCTAAATCATGTTTGATGCACTCTGGATGTCCAATTTTTGCTGTGCTGTGTCTAGGTTGAGATGAAATGAACGCCGTGGACAGTTTTCAGCAAGTTGCAACATTGAAATGCAGAAATAAGCACTTTTCCATAAACAAGCTCTAAATCATGTTTGATGCACTCTTTATGTCCAATTTTTGCTGTGCTGTGTCTAGGTTGAGATGAAATGAACGCCGTGGACAGTTTTCAGCAAGTTGCAACATTGAAATGCAGAAATAAGCACTTTTCCATAAACAAGCTCTAAATCATGTTTGAAGCACTCTGGATAAAAAAATTTTTTTGTTATGTTTATTCGTGATGTTATGAAAACACTGTAGACTGTTTTCAGCAAGTTACAACATTGAAATGCAGAAATAAGCACTTTTCCATAAACAAGCTCTAAATCATGTTTGATGCACTCTGGATGTCCAATCTTTGCTGCGCTGTGTCTAGGTTGAGATGAAATGAACGCCGTGGACAGTTTTCAGCAAGTTGCAACATTGAAATGCAGAAATAAGCACTTTTCCATAAACAAGCTCTAAATCATGTTTGATGCACTCTGGATGTCCAATCTTTGCTGCGCTGTGTCTAGGTTTTGAGATGAAATGAACGCCGTGGACAGTTTTCAGCAAGTTGAAACATTGAAATGCAAAATAAGCACTTTTCCATAAACAAGCTCTAAATCATGTTTGAAGCATTCTGGATAAAAAAATGTTTTTGTTATGTTTATTCGTGATGTTATGAAAACACTGTAGACTGTTTTCAGCAAGTTACAACATTGAAATGCAGAAATAAGCACTTTTCCATAAACAAGCTCTAAATCATGTTTGATGCACTCTGGATGTCCAATTTTTGCTGTGCTGTGTCTAGGTTGAGATGAAATGAACGCCGTGGACAGTTTTCAGCAAGTTGAAACATTGAAATGCAGAAATAAGCACTTTTCCATAAACAAGCTCTAAATCATGTTTGAAGCACTCTGGATAAAAAAATGTTTTTGTTATGTTTATTCGTGATGTTATGAAAACACTGTAGACTGTTTTCAGCAAGTTACAACATTGAAATGCAGAAATAAGCACTTTTCCATAAACAAGCTCTAAATCATGTTTGATGCACTCTGGATGTCCAATTTTTGCTGTGCTGTGTCTAGGTTGAGATGAAATGAACGCCGTGGACAGTTTTCAGCAAGTTGCAACATTGAAATGCAGAAATAAGCACTTTTCCATAAACAAGCTCTAAATCATGTTTGATGCACTCTGGATGTCCAATTTTTGCTGTGCTGTGTCTAGGTTGAGATGAAATGAACGCCGTGGACAGTTTTCAGCAAGTTGCAACATTGAAATGCAGAAATAAGCACTTTTCCATAAACAAGCTCTAAATCATGTTTGAAGCACTCTGGATAAAAAATGTTTTTGTTATGTTTATTCGTGATGTTATGAAAACACTGTAGACTGTTTTCAGCAAGTTACAACATTGAAATGCAGAAATAAGCACTTTTCCATAAACAAGCTCTAAATCATGTTTGATGCACTCTGGATGTCCAATCTTTGCTGCGCTGTGTCTAGGTTGAGATGAAATGAACGCCGTGGACAGTTTTCAGCAAGTTGAAACATTGAAATGCAAAAATAAGCACTTTTCCATAAACAAGCTCTAAATCATGTTTGATGCACTCTGGATGTCCAATTTTTGCTGTGCTGTGTCTAGGTTGAGATGAAATGAACGCCGTGGACAGTTTTCAGCAAGTTGAAACATTGAAATGCAGAAATAAGCACTTTTCCATAAACAAGCTCTAAATAATGTTTGAAGCATTCTGGATAAAAAAATGTTTTTGTTATGTTTATTCGTGATGTTATGAAAACACTGTAGACTGTTTTCAGCAAGTTACAACATTGAAATGCAGAAATAAGCACTTTTCCATAAACAAGCTCTAAATCATGTTTGATGCACTCTGGATGTCCAATTTTTGCTGTGCTGTGTCTAGGTTGAGATGAAATGAACGCCGTGGACAGTTTTCAGCAAGTTGCAACATTGAAATGCAGAAATAAGCACTTTTCCATAAACAAGCTCTAAATCATGTTTGAAGCACTCTGGATAAAAAAAAGTTTTTGTTATGTTTATTCGTGATGTTATGAAAACACTGTAGACTGTTTTCAGCAAGTTACAACATTGAAATGCAGAAATAAGCACTTTTCCATAAACAAGCTCTAAATCATGTTTGATGCACTCTGGATGTCCAATCTTTGCTGTGCTGTGTCTAGGTTGAGATGAAATGAACGCCGTGGACAGTTTTCAGCAAGTTGCAACATTGAAATGCAGAAATAAGCACTTTTCCATAAACAAGCTCTAAATCATGTTTGAAGCACTCTGGATAAAAAAATGTTTTTGTTATGTTTATTCGTGATGTTATGAAAACACTGTAGACTGTTTTCAGCAAGTTACAACATTGAAATGCAGAAATAAGCACTTTTCCATAAACAAGCTCTAAATCATGTTTGATGCACTCTGGATGTCCAATTTTTGCTGTGCTGTGTCTAGGTTGAGATGAAATGAACGCCGTGGACAGTTTTCAGCAAGTTGCAACATTGAAATGCAGAAATAAGCACTTTTCCATAAACAAGCTCTAAATCATGTTTGAAGCACTCTGGATAAAAAATGTTTTTGTTATGTTTATTCGTGATGTTATGAAAACACTGTAGACTGTTTTCAGCAAGTTACAACATTGAAATGCAGAAATAAGCACTTTTCCATAAACAAGCTCTAAATCATGTTTGATGCACTCTGGATGTCCAATCTTTGCTGCGCTGTGTCTAGGTTGAGATGAAATGAACGCCGTGGACAGTTTTCAGCAAGTTGCAACATTGAAATGCAGAAATAAGCACTTTTCCATAAACAAGCTCTAAATCATGTTTGAAGCACTCTGGATAAAAAAATGTTTTTGTTATGTTTATTCGTGATGTTATGAAAACACTGTAGACTGTTTTCAGCAAGTTACAACATTGAAATGCAGAAATAAGCACTTTTCCATAAACAAGCTCTAAATCATGTTTGATGCACTCTGGATGTCCAATCTTTGCTGCGCTGTGTCTAGGTTGAGATGAAATGAACGCCGTGGACAGTTTTCAGCAAGTTGAAACATTGAAATGCAAAAATAAGCACTTTTCCATAAACAAGCTCTAAATCATGTTTGAAGCATTCTGGATAAAAAAATGTTTTTGTTATGTTTATTCGTGATGTTATGAAAACACTGTAGACTGTTTTCAGCAAGTTACAACATTGAAATGCAGAAATAAGCACTTTTCCATAAACAAGCTCTAAATCATGTTTGATGCACTCTGGATGTCCAATTTTTGCTGTGCTGTGTCTAGGTTGAGATGAAATGAACGCCGTGGACAGTTTTCAGCAAGTTGAAACATTGAAATGCAGAAATAAGCACTTTTCCATAAACAAGCTCTAAATCATGTTTGAAGCACTCTGGATAAAAAAATGTTTTTGTTATGTTTATTCGTGATGTTATGAAAACACTGTAGACTGTTTTCAGCAAGTTACAACATTGAAATGCAGAAATAAGCACTTTTCCATAAACAAGCTCTAAATCATGTTTGATGCACTCTGGATGTCCAATCTTTGCTGTGCTGTGTCTAGGTTGAGATGAAATGAACGCCGTGGACAGTTTTCAGCAAGTTGAAACATTGAAATGCAGAAATAAGCACTTTTCCATAAACAAGCTCTAAATCATGTTTGAAGCACTCTGGATAAAAAAATGTTTTTGTTATGTTTATTCGTGATGTTATGAAAACACTGTAGACTGTTTTCAGCAAGTTACAACATTGAAATGCAGAAATAAGCACTTTTCCATAAACAAGCTCTAAATCATGTTTGATGCACTCTGGATGTCCAATTTTGCTGTGCTGTGTCTAGGTTGAGATGAAATGAACGCCGTGGACAGTTTTCAGCAAGTTGAAACATTGAAATGCAGAAATAAGCACTTTTCCATAAACAAGCTCTAAATCATGTTTGAAGCACTCTGGATAAAAAAATGTTTTTGTTAGGTTTATTCGTGATGTTTATGAAAACACTGTAAGACTGTTTTCAGCAAGTTACAACATTGAAATGCAGAAATAAGCACTTTTCCATAAACAAGCTCTAAATCATGTTTGATGCACTCTGGATGTCCAATCTTTTGCTGCTGCTGTGTCTAGGTTGAGATGAAATGAACGCCGTGGACAGTTTTCAGCAAGTTGCAACATTGAAATGCAGAAAATAAGCACTTTTCCATAAACAAGCTCTAAATCATGTTTGATGCACTCTGGATGTCCAATCTTTGCTGTGCTGTGTCTAGGTTTGAGATGAAATGAACGCCGTGGACAGTTTTCAGCAAGTTGAACATTGAAATGCAAAATAAGCACTTTTCCATAAACAAGCTCTAATCATGTTTGAAGCACTCTGGATAAAAAAATGTTTTTGTTATGTTATTCGTGATGTTATGAAAACACTGTAGACTGTTTTCAGCAAGTTACAACATTGAAATGCAGAAATAAGCACTTTTCCATAAACAAGCTCTAAATCATGTTTGATGCACTCTGGATGTCCAATCTTTGCTGCGCTGTGTCTAGGTTGAGATGAAATGAACGCCGTGGACAGTTTTCAGCAAGTTGAAACATTGAAATGCAGAAATAAGCACTTTTCCATAAACAAGCTCTAAATCATGTTTGAAGCACTCTGGATAAAAAAATGTTTTTGTTATGTTTATTCGTGATGTTATGAAAACACTGTAGACTGTTTTCAGCAAGTTACAACATTGAAATGCAGAAATAAGCACTTTTCCATAAACAAGCTCTAAATCATGTTTGATGCACTCTGGATGTCCAATTTTTGCTGTGCTGTGTCTAGGTTGAGATGAAATGAACGCCGTGGACAGTTTTCAGCAAGTTGAAACATTGAAATGCAGAAATAAGCACTTTTCCATAAACAAGCTCTAAATCATGTTTGAAGCACTCTGGATAAAAAAATGTTTTTGTTATGTTTATTCGTGATGTTATGAAAACACTGTAGACTGTTTTCAGACAAGTTACAACATTGAAATGCAGAAATAAGCACTTTTCCATAAACAAGCTCTAAATCATGTTTGATGCACTCTGGATGTCCAATTTTTGCTGTGCTGTGTCTAGGTTGAGATGAAATGAACGCCGTGGACAGTTTTCAGCAAGTTGCAACATTGAAATGCAGAAATAAGCACTTTCCATAAACAAGCTCTAAATCATGTTTGATGCACTCTTTATGTCCAATTTTGCTGTGGCTGTGTCTAGGTTGAGATGAAATGAACGCCGTGGACAAGTTTTCAGCAAGTTGCAACATTGAAATGCAGAAATAAGCACTTTTCCATAAACAAGCTCTAAATCATGTTTGAAGCACTCTGGATAAAAAAATTTTTTGTTATGTTTATTCGTGATGTTATGAAAACACTGTAGACTGTTTTCAGCAGTTACAACATTGAAATGCAGAAATAAGCACTTTTCCATAAACAAGCTCTAAATCATGTTTGATGCACTCTGGATGTCCAATCTTTGCTGCGCTGTGTCTAGGTTGAGATGAAATGAACGCCGTGGACAGTTTTCAGCAAGTTGCAACATTGAAATGCAGAAATAAGCACTTTTCCATAAACAAGCTCTAAATCATGTTTGATGCACTCTGGATGTCCAATCTTTGCTGTGCTGTGTCTAGGTTGAGATGAAATGAACGCCGTGGACAGTTTTCAGCAAGTTGAAACATTGAAATGCAAAAATAAGCACTTTTCCATAAACAAGCTCTAAATAATGTTTGAAGCATTCTGGATAAAAAAATGTTTTTGTTATGTTTATTCGTGATGTTATGAAAACACTGTAGACTGTTTTCAACAAGTTACAACATTGAAATGCAGAAATAAGCACTTTTCCATAAACAAGCTCTAAATCATGTTTGATGCACTCTGGATGTCCAATTTTTGCTGTGCTGTGTCTAGGTTGAGATGAAATGAACGCCGTGGACAGTTTTCAGCAAGTTGAAACATTGAAATGCAGAAATAAGCACTTTTCCATAAACAAGCTCTAAATCATGTTTGAAGCACTCTGGATAAAAAAAATTTTTTGTTATGTTTATTCGTGATGTTATGAAAACACTGTAGACTGTTTTCAGCAAGTTACAACATTGAAATGCAGAAATAAGCACTTTTCCATAAACAAGCTCTAAATCATGTTTGATGCACTCTGGATGTCCAATCTTTTGCTGCGCTGTGTCTAGGTTGAGATGAAATGAACGCCGTGGACAGTTTTCAGCAAGTTGCAACCATTGAAATGCAGAAATAAGCACTTTTCCAATAAACAAGCTCTAAATCATGTTTGAAAGCACTCTGGATAAAAAAAATGTTTTTGTTATGTTTATTCGTGATGTCATGAAAACACTGTAGACTGTTTTCAGCAAGTTACAACATTGAAATGCAGAAATAAGCACTTTTCCATAAACAAGCTCTAAATCATGTTTGATGCACTCTGGATGTCCAATTTTTGCTGTGCTGTGTCTAGGTTGAGATGAAATGAACGCCGTGGACAGTTTTCAGCAAGTTGAAACATTGAAATGCAGAAATAAGCACTTTTCCATAAACAAGCTCTAAATCATGTTTGAAGCACTCTGGATAAAAAAATGTTTTTGTTATGTTTATTCGTGATGTTATGAAAACACTGTAGACTGTTTTCAGCAAGTTACAACATTGAAATGCAGAAATAAGCACTTTTCCATAAACAAGCTCTAAATCATGTTTGATGCACTCTGGATGTCCAATTTTTGCTGTGCTGTGTCTAGGTTGAGATGAAATGAACGCCGTGGACAGTTTTCAGCAAGTTGCAACATTGAAATGCAGAAATAAGCACTTTTCCATAAACAAGCTCTAAATCATGTTTGATGCACTCTGGATGTCCAATTTTTGCTGTGCTGTGTCTAGGTTGAGATGAAATGAACGCCGTGGACAGTTTTCAGCAAGTTGCAACATTGAAATGCAGAAATAAGCACTTTTCCATAAACAAGCCTCTAAATCATGTTGAAGCAATTCCTGGATGAAAAAAATGTTTTGTTATGTTTTGATTCGTGATGTTACGAAAACACTCTGTAGACTGGGTTTCAGCAAGTTACAACAGTGAAATGCAGAAATAAGCAACTTTTCCATAAACAAGCTCTAACATCATCGGTTTGGATGCACATCCTGGATGTCCAATTTTTTGCTGTGCTGTGTTCTAGGTTTGAGATGAAATGAAGCGCCGTGTACAGTTTTCAGGCAAGTTGGAAACCATTTGAAAATGCAGAAATAAGCACTTTCCATAAACAAGCTCTAAATCATGTTTGATGCACTCTGGATGTCCAATCTTTGCTGTGCTGGTGTCTAGGTTGAGATGAAATGAAACGCCGTGGGACAGTTTCCAGCAAAGTTGCAACATTGAAATGCAGAAATAAGCACTTTTCCATAACAAGCTCTAAATATGTTTGAAGCACTCTGGATAAAAAATGTTTTGTTATGTTATTCGTGATGTTATGAAAACACTGTGACTGTTTTCAGCAAGTTACAACATTGAAATGCAGAAATAAGCACTTTTCCATAAACAAGCTCTAAATCATGTTTGATGCACTCTGGATGTCCAATCTTTGCTGCGCTGTGTCTAGGTTGAGATGAAATGAACGCCGTGGACAGTTTTCAGCAAGTTGCAACATTGAATGCAGAAATAAGCACTTTTCCATAAACAAGCTCTAAATCATGTTTGAAGCACTCTGGATAAAAAAATGTTTTGTTATGTTTATTCGTGATGTTATGAAAACACTGTAGACTGTTTTCAACAAGTTACAACATTGAAATGCAGAAATAAGCACTTTTCCATAAACAAGCTCTAAATCATGTTTGATGCACTCTGGATGTCCAATTTTGCTGCTGCTGTGTCTAGGTTGAGATGAAATGAACGCCGTGGACAGTTTTCAGCAAGTTGAAACATTGAAATGCAAAAATAAGCACTTTTCCATAAACAAGCTCTAAATCATGTTTGATGCACTCTGGATTGTCCAATTTTGCTGTGCTGTGTCTAGGTTAGAGATGAAATGAACGCCGTGGACAGTTTTCAGCAAGTTGAAACATTGAAATGCAGAAATAAGCACTTTTCCATAAACAAGCTCTAAATAATGTTTGAAGCACTTCTGGATAAAAAAATGTTTTTGTTATGTTTATTCGTGATGTTATGAAAACACTGTAGACTGTTTTCAACAAGTTACAACATTGAAATGCAGAAATAAGCACTTTTCCATAAACAAGCTCAAATCATGTTTGATGCACTCTGGATGTCCAATTTTTGCTGTGCTGTGTCTAGGTTGAGATGAAATGAACGCCGTGGACAAGTTTTCAGCAAGTTGCAACATTGAATGCAGAAAATAAGCACTTTTCCATAAACAAGCTCTAAATCATGTTTGAAGCACTCTGGATAAAAAAAATGTTTTTGTTATGTTTATTCGTGATGTTATGAAAACACTGTAGACTGTTTTCAGCAAGTTACAACATTGAAATGCAGAAATAAGCACTTTTCCATAAACAAGCTCTAAATCATGTTTGATGCACTCTGGATGTCCAATCTTTGCTGTGCCTGTGTCTAGGTTGAGATGAAATGAACGCCGTGGACAGTTTCAGCAAGTTGAAACATTGAAATGCAGAAAATAAGCACTTTTCCATAAACAAGCTCTAAATCATGTTTGAAGCACTCTGGATAAAAAAATGTTTTTGTTATGTTTATTCGTGATGTTATGAAAACACTGTAGACTGTTTTCAAGCAAGTTACAACATTGAAATGCAGAAATAAGCACTTTTCCATAAACAAGCTCTAAATCATGTTTGATGCACTCTGGATGTCCAATTTTTGCTGTGCTGTGTCTAGGTTGAGATGAAATGAACGCCGTGGACAGTTTTCAGCAAGTTGCAACATTGAAATGCAGAATAAGCACTTTTCCATAAACAAGCTCTAAATCATGTTTGATGCACTCTTTATGTCCAATTTTTGCTGTGCTGTGTCTAGGTTGAGATGAAATGAACGCCGTGGACAGTTTTCAGCAAGTTGCACATTGAAATGCAGAAATAAGCACTTTTCCATAAACAAGCCTCTAAATCATGTTGAATGCACTCTGGATAAAAAATTTTTTGTTATGTTTATTCGTGATGTTATGAAAACACTGTAGACTGTTTCAGCAAGTTACAACATTGAAATGCAGAAATAGCACTTTTCCATAAACAAGCTCTAAATCAGTTTGATGCACTCTGGATGTCCAATCTTTGCTGCGCTGTGTCTAGGTTGAGATGAAATGAACGCCGTGGACAGTTTTCAGCAAGTTGCAACATTGAAATGCAGAAAATAAGCACTTTTCATAAACAAGCTCTAAATCATGTTTGATGCACTCTGGATGTCCAATCTTTGCTGCGCTGTGTCTAGGTTTGAGATGAAATGAACGCCGTGGACAGTTTTCAGCAAGTTGAAACATGAAATGCAAAATAAGCACTTTTCCATAAACAAGCTCTAAATAATGTTTGAAGCACTTCTGGATAAAAAAATGTTTTTGTTATGTTTATCGTGATGTTATGAAAACACTGTAGACTGTTTTCAGCAAGTTACAACATTGAAATGCAGAAATAAGCCACTTTTCCATAAACAAGCTCTAAATCATGTTTTGATGCACTCTGGATGTCCAATCTTTTGCTGTGCTGTGTTCTAGGTTGAGATGGCAATGAACGCCGTGGACAGTTTCAGCAAGTTGCAACATTGAATGCAGAAATAAGCACTTTTCCATAAACAAGCTCTAAATCATGTTTGAAGCACTCTGGATAAAAAATTTTTTTGTTATGTTTATTCGTGATGTTATGAAAACACTGTAGACTGTTTTCAGCAAGTTACAACATTGAAATGCAGAAATAAGCACTTTTCCATAAACAAGCTCTAATCATGTTTGATGCACTCTGGATGTCCAATCTTGTGCTGTGCGTGGTCTAGGTTGAGATGAAATGAACGCCGTGGACAGTTTTTCAGCAAGTTGCAACATTGAAATGCAGAAATAAGCACTTTTCCATAAACAAGCTCTAAATCATGTTTGAAGCACTCTGGATAAAAAATGTTTTTGTTATGTTTATTCGTGATGTTATGAAAACACTGTAGACTGTTTTCAGCAAGTTACAACATTGAAATGCAGAAATAAGCACTTTTCCATAAACAAGCTCTAAATCATGTTTGATGCACTCTGGATGTCCAATCTTTGCTGCGCTGTGTCTAGGTTGAGATGAAATGAACGCCGTGGACAGTTTTCAGCAAGTTGCAACATTGAAATGCAGAAATAAGCACTTTTCCATAAACAAGCTCTAAATCATGTTTGAAGCACTCTGGATAAAAAAATGTTTTTGTTATGTTTATTCGTGATGTATGAAAACACTGTAGACTGTTTCAGCAAGTTACAACATTGAAATGCAGAAATAAGCACTTTTCCATAAACAAGCTCTAAATCATGTTTGATGCACTCTGGATGTCCAATCTTTTGCTGCTGTGTGTCTAGGTTGAGATGAAATGAACGCCGTGGACAGTTTTCAGCAAGTTGCAACATTGAAATGCAGAAATAAGCACTTTTCCATAAACAAGCTCTAAATCATGTTTGATGCACTCTGGATGTCCAATTTTGCTTGTGCTGTGTCTAGGTTGAGATGAAATGAACGCCGTGGACAGTTTTCAGCAAGTTGAAACATTGAAATGCAGAAAATAAGCACTTTTCCATAAACAAGCTCTAAATAATGTTTGAAGCATTCTGGATAAAAAAATGTTTTTGTTATGTTTATTCGTGATGTTATGAAAACACTGTAGACTGTTTTCAACAGTTACAACATTGAAATGCAGAAATAAGCACTTTTCCATAAACAGCTCTAAATCATGTTTGATGCACTCTGGATGTCCAATCTTTGCTGTGCTGTGTCTAGGTTGAGATGAAATGAACGCCGTGGACAGTTTTCAGCAAGTTGCAACATTGAAATGCAGAAATAAGCACTTTTCCATAAACAAGCTCTAAATAATGTTTGAAGCATTCTGGATAAAAAAATGTTTTTGTTATGTTTATTCGTGATGTTATGAAAACACTGTAGACTGTTTCAACAAGTTACAACATTGAAATGCAGAAATAAGCACTTTTCCATAAACAAGCTCTAAATCATGTTTGATGCACTCTGGATGTCCAATTTTGCTGCTGCTGTGTCTAGGTTGAGATGAAATGAACGCCGTGGACAGTTTTCAGCAAGTTGAAACATTGAAATGCAGAAATAAGCACTTTTCCATAAACAAGCTCTAAATCATGTTTGAAGCAATCTGGATAAAAAAATGTTTTTGTTATGTTTATTCGTGATGTTATGAAAACACTGTAGACTGTTTTCAGCAAGTTACAACATTGAAATGCAGAAATAAGCACTTTTCCATAAACAAGCTCTAAATCATGTTTGATGCACTCTGGATGTCCAATTTTTGCTGTGCTGTGTCTAGGTTGAGATGAAATGAACGCCGTGGACAGTTTTCAGCAAGTTGAAACATTGAAATGCAGAAATAAGCACTTTTCCATAAACAAGCTCTAAATCATGTTTGAAGCACTCTGGATAAAAAAATGTTTTTGTTATGTTTATTCGTGATGTTATGAAAACACTGTAGACTGTTTTCAGCAAGTTACAACATTGAAATGCAGAAATAAGCACTTTTCCATAAACAAGCTCTAAATCATGTTTGATGCACTCTGGATGTCCAATCTTTGCTGCGCTGTGTCTAGGTTGAGATGAAATGAACGCCGTGGACAGTTTTCAGCAAGTTGCAACATTGAAATGCAGAAATAAGCACTTTTCCATAAACAAGCTCTAAATCATGTTTGAAGCACTCTGGATAAAAAAATGTTTTTGTTATGTTTATTCGTGATGTATGAAAACACTGTAGACTGTTTTCAGCAAGTTACAACATTGAAATGCAGAAATAAGCACTTTTCCATAAACAAGCTCTAAATCATGTTTGATGCACTCTGGATGTCCAATCTTTGCTGCGCTGTGTCTAGGTTGAGATGAAATGAACGCCGTGGACAGTTTTCAGCAAGTTGCAACATTGAAATGCAGAAATAAGCACTTTTCCATAAACAAGCTCTAAATCATGTTTGATGCACTCTGGATGTCCAATTTTGCTGTGCTGTGTCTAGGTTGAGATGAAATGAACGCCGTGGACAGTTTTCAGCAAGTTGAAACATTGAAATGCAGAAATAAGCACTTTTCCATAAACAAGCTCTAAATAATGTTTGAAGCACTCTGGATAAAAAAATGTTTTTGTTATGTTTATTCGTGATGTTATGAAAACACTGTAGACTGTTTTCAAGCAAGTTACAACATTGAAATGCAGAAATAAGCACTTTTCCATAAACAAGCTCTAAATCATGTTTGATGCACTCTGGATGTCCAATCTTTGCTGCTGCTGTGTCTAGGTTGAGATGAAATGAACGCCGTGGACAGTTTTCAGCAAGTTGAAACATTGAAATGCAGAAATAAGCACTTTTCCATAAACAAGCTCTAAATCATGTTTGAAGCACTCTGGATAAAAAAAATTTTTTGTTATGTTTATTCGTGATGTTATGAAAACACTGTAGACTGTTTTCAGCAAGTTACAACATTGAAATGCAGAAATAAGCACTTTTCCATAAACAAGCTCTAAATCATGTTTGATGCACTCTGGATGTCCAATCTTTGCTGCGCTGTGTCTAGGTTGAGATGAAATGAACGCCGTGGACAGTTTTCAGCAAGTTGCAACATTGAAATGCAGAAATAAGCACTTTTCCATAACAAGCTCTAAATCATGTTTGAAGCACTCTGGATAAAAAAATGTTTTTGTTATGTTTATTCGTGATGTTATGAAAACACTGTAGACTGTTTTCAAGCAAGTTACAACATTGAAATGCAGAAATAAGCACTTTTCCATAAACAAGCTCTAAATCATGTTTGATGCACTCTGGATGTCCAATTTTTGCTGTGCTGTGTCTAGGTTGAGATGAAATGAACGCCGTGGACAGTTTTCAGCAAGTTGCAACATTGAAATGCAGAAATAAGCACTTTTCCATAAACAAGCTCTAAATCATGTTTGAAGCACTCTGGATAAAAAATGTTTTTGTTATGTTTATTCGTGATGTTATGAAAACACTGTAGACTGTTTTCAGCAAGTTACAACATTGAAATGCAGAAATAAGCACTTTTTCCATAAACAAGCTCTAAATCATGTTTGATGCACTCTGGATGTCCAATTTTGCTGTGCTGTGTCTAGGTTGAGATGAAATGAACGCCGTGGACAGTTTTCAGCAAGTTGCAACATTGAAATGCAGAAATAAGCACTTTTCCATAAACAAGCTCTAAATCATGTTTGATGCACTCTGGATGTCAAAATGTTTTGCTGTGCTGTTCTATTCGTGATGTAATGAACGCCGTGGACAGTTTTCAGCAAGTTGACAACATTGAAATGCAGAAATAAGCACTTTTCCATAAACAAGCTCTAAATCATGTTTGAAGCACTCTGGATAAAAAAATGTTTTTGTTATGTTTATTCGTGATGTTATGAAAACACTGTAGACTGTTTTCAGCAAGTTACAACATTGAAATGCAGAAATAAGCACTTTTCCATAAACAAGCTCTAAATCATGTTTGATGCACTCTGGATGTCCAATCTTTGCTGCGCTGTGTCTAGGTTGAGATGAAATGAACGCCGTGGACAGTTTTCAGCAAGTTGCAACATTGAAATGCAGAAATAAGCACTTTTCCATAAACAAGCTCTAAATCATGTTTGAAGCACTCTGGATAAAAAAATGTTTTTGTTATGTTTATTCGTGATGTTATGAAAACACTGTAGACTGTTTTCAGCAAGTTACAACATTGAAATGCAGAAATAAGCACTTTTCCATAAACAAGCTCTAAATCATGTTTGATGCACTCTGGATGTCCAATTTTTGCTGTGCTGTGTCTAGGTTGAGATGAAATGAACGCCGTGGACAGTTTTCAGCAAGTTGCAACATTGAAATGCAGAAATAAGCACTTTTCCATAAACAAGCTCTAAATCATGTTTGATGCACTCTGGATGTCCAATTTTTGCTGTGCTGTGTCTAGGTTGAGATGAAATGAACGCCGTGGACAGTTTTCAGCAAGTTGAAACATTGAAATGCAGAAATAAGCACTTTTCCATAAACAAGCTCTAAATAATGTTTGAAGCACTTCTGGATAAAAAAATTTTTTGTTATGTTTATTCGTGATGTTATGAAAACACTGTAGACTGTTTTCAGCAAGTTACAACATTGAAATGCAGAAATAAGCACTTTTCCATAAACAAGCTCTAAATCATGTTTGATGCACTCTGGATGTCCAATCTTTGCTGCGCTGTGTCTAGGTTGAGATGAAATGAACGCCGTGGACAGTTTTCAGCAAGTTGCAACATTGAAATGCAGAAATAAGCACTTTTCCATAAACAAGCTCTAAATCATGTTTGAAGCACTCTGGATAAAAAAATGTTTTTGTTATGTTTATTCGTGATGTTATGAAAACACTGTAGACTGTTTTCAGCAAGTTACAACATTGAAATGCAGAAATAAGCACTTTTCCATAAACAAGCTCTAAATCATGTTTGATGCACTCTGGATGTCCAATTTTTGCTGTGCTGTGTCTAGGTTGAGATGAAATGAACGCCGTGGACAGTTTTCAGCAAGTTGAAACATTGAAATGCAGAAATAAGCACTTTTCCATAAACAAGCTCTAAATCATGTTTGAAGCACTCTGGATAAAAAATGTTTTTGTTATGTTTATTCGTGATGTTATGAAAACACTGTAGACTGTTTTCAGCAAGTTACAACATTGAAATGCAGAAATAAGCACTTTTCCATAAACAAGCTCTAAATCATGTTTGATGCACTCTGGATGTCCAATTTTGCTGTGCTGTGTCTAGGTTGAGATGAAATGAACGCCGTGGACAGTTTTCAGCAAGTTGCAACATTGAAATGCAGAAATAAGCACTTTTCCATAAACAAGCTCTAAATCATGTTTGAAGCACTCTGGATAAAAAAATGTTTTTGTTATGTTTATTCGTGATGTTATGAAAACACTGTAGACTGTTTTCAGCAAGTTACAACATTGAAATGCAGAAATAAGCACTTTTCCATAAACAAGCTCTAAATCATGTTTGATGCACTCTGGATGTCCAATTTTTGCTGTGCTGTGTCTAGGTTGAGATGAAATGAACGCCGTGGACAGTTTTCAGCAAGTTGCAACATTGAAATGCAGAAATAAGCACTTTTCCATAAACAAGCTCTAAATCATGTTTGATGCACTCTGTATGTCCAATTTTTGCTGTGCTGTGTCTAGGTTGAGATGAAATGAACGCCGTGGACAGTTTTCAGCAAGTTGCAACATTGAAATGCAGAAATAAGCACTTTTCCATAAACAAGCTCTAAATCATGTTTGAAGCACTCTGGATAAAAAAATGTTTTTGTTATGTTTATTCGTGATGTTATGAAAACACTGTAGACTGTTTTCAGCAAGTTACAACATTGAAATGCAGAAATAAGCACTTTTCCATAAACAAGCTCTAAATCATGTTTGATGCACTCTGGATGTCCAATCTTTGCTGCGCTGTGTCTAGGTTGAGATGAAATGAACGCCGTGGACAGTTTTCAGCAAGTTGAAACATTGAAATGCAGAAATAAGCACTTTTCCATAAACAAGCTCTAAATCATGTTTGAAGCACTCTGGATAAAAAAATGTTTTTGTTATGTTTATTCGTGATGTTATGAAAACACTGTAGACTGTTTTCAGCAAGTTACAACATTGAAATGCAGAAATAAGCACTTTTCCATAAACAAGCTCTAAATCATGTTTGATGCACTCTGGATGTCCAATTTTGCTGTGCTGTGTCTAGGTTGAGATGAAATGAACGCCGTGGACAGTTTTCAGCAAGTTGCAACATTGAAATGCAGAAATAAGCACTTTTCCATAAACAAGCTCTAAATCATGTTTGAAGCACTCTGGATAAAAAATGTTTTTGTTATGTTTATTCGTGATGTTATGAAAACACTGTAGACTGTTTTCAGCAAGTTACAACATTGAAATGCAGAAATAAGCACTTTTCCATAAACAAGCTCTAAATCATGTTTGATGCACTCTGGATGTCCAATCTTTGCTGTGCTGTGTCTAGGTTGAGATGAAATGAACGCCGTGGACAGTTTTCAGCAAGTTGAAACATTGAAATGCAGAAATAAGCACTTTTCCATAAACAAGCTCTAAATCATGTTTGAAGCACTCTGGATAAAAAAATGTTTTTGTTATGTTTATTCGTGATGTTATGAAAACACTGTAGACTGTTTTCAGCAAGTTACAACATTGAAATGCAGAAATAAGCACTTTTCCATAAACAAGCTCTAAATCATGTTTGATGCACTCTGGATGTCCAATTTTTGCTGTGCTGTGTCTAGGTTGAGATGAAATGAACGCCGTGGACAGTTTTCAGCAAGTTGCAACATTGAAATGCAGAAATAAGCACTTTTCCATAAACAAGCTCTAAATCATGTTTGAAGCACTCTGGATAAAAAAATGTTTTTGTTATGTTTATTCGTGATGTTATGAAAACACTGTAGACTGTTTTCAGCAAGTTACAACATTGAAATGCAGAAATAAGCACTTTTCCATAAACAAGCTCTAAATCATGTTTGATGCACTCTGGATGTCCAATCTTTGCTGCGCTGTGTCTAGGTTGAGATGAAATGAACGCCGTGGACAGTTTTCAGCAAGTTGAAACATTGAAATGCAGAAATAAGCACTTTTCCATAAACAAGCTCTAAATCATGTTTGAAGCACTCTGGATAAAAAAATGTTTTTGTTATGTTTATTCGTGATGTTATGAAAACACTGTAGACTGTTTTCAGCAAGTTACAACATTGAAATGCAGAAATAAGCACTTTTCCATAAACAAGCTCTAAATCATGTTTGATGCACTCTGGATGTCCAATTTTTGCTGTGCTGTGTCTAGGTTGAGATGAAATGAACGCCGTGGACAGTTTTCAGCAAGTTGCAACATTGAAATGCAGAAATAAGCACTTTTCCATAAACAAGCTCTAAATCATGTTTGATGCACTCTTGATGTCCAATTTTTGCTGTGCTGTGTCTAGGTTGAGATGAAATGAACGCCGTGGACAGTTTTCAGCAAGTTGCAACATTGAAATGCAGAAATAAGCACTTTTCCATAAACAAGCTCTAAATCATGTTTGAAGCACTCTGGATAAAAAAATGTTTTTTGTTATGTTTATTCGTGATGTTATGAAAACACTGTAGACTGTTTTCAGCAAGTTACAACATTGAAATGCAGAAATAAGCACTTTTCCATAAACAAGCTCTAAATCATGTTTGATGCACTCTGGATGTCCAATTTTTGCTGTGCTGTGTCTAGGTTGAGATGAAATGAACGCCGTGGACAGTTTTCAGCAAGTTGCAACATTGAAATGCAGAAATAAGCACTTTTCCATAAACAAGCTCTAAATCATGTTTGAAGCACTCTGGATAAAAAATGTTTTTGTTATGTTTATTCGTGATGTTATGAAAACACTGTAGACTGTTTTCAGCAAGTTACAACATTGAAATGCAGAAATAAGCACTTTTCCATAAACAAGCTCTAAATCATGTTTGATGCACTCTGGATGTCCAATTTTTGCTGTGCTGTGTCTAGGTTGAGATGAAATGAACGCCGTGGACAGTTTTCAGCAAGTTGCAACATTGAAATGCAGAAATAAGCACTTTTCCATAAACAAGCTCTAAATCATGTTTGATGCACTCTGGATGTCCAATTTTGCTGTGCTGTGTCTAGGTTGAGATGAAATGAACGCCGTGGACAGTTTTCAGCAAGTTGCAACATTGAAATGCAGAAATAAGCACTTTTCCATAAACAAGCTCTAAATCATGTTTGAAGCACTCTGGATAAAAAAATGTTTTTGTTATGTTTATTCGTGATGTTATGAAAACACTGTAGACTGTTTTCAGCAAGTTACAACATTGAAATGCAGAAATAAGCACTTTTCCATAAACAAGCTCTAAATCATGTTTGATGCACTCTGGATGTCCAATTTTTGCTGTGCTGTGTCTAGGTTGAGATGAAATGAACGCCGTGGACAGTTTTCAGCAAGTTGCAACATTGAAATGCAGAAATAAGCACTTTTCCATAAACAAGCTCTAAATCATGTTTGATGCACTCTGGATGTCCAATTTTTGCTGTGCTGTGTCTAGGTTGAGATGAAATGAACGCCGTGGACAGTTTTCAGCAAGTTGAAACATTGAAATGCAAAAATAAGCACTTTTCCATAAACAAGCTCTAAATAATGTTTGAAGCACTCTGGATAAAAAAATGTTTTTGTTATGTTTATTCGTGATGTTATGAAAACACTGTAGACTGTTTTCAACAAGTTACAACATTGAAATGCAGAAATAAGCACTTTTCCATAAACAAGCTCTAAATCATGTTTGATGCACTCTGGATGTCCAATTTTGCTGTGCTGTGTCTAGGTTGAGATGAAATGAACGCCGTGGACAGTTTTCAGCAAGTTGCAACATTGAAATGCAGAAATAAGCACTTTTCCATAAACAAGCTCTAAATCATGTTTGAAGCACTCTGGATAAAAAAATGTTTTTGTTATGTTTATTCGTGATGTTATGAAAACACTGTAGACTGTTTTCAGCAAGTTACAACATTGAAATGCAGAAATAAGCACTTTTCCATAAACAAGCTCTAAATCATGTTTGATGCACTCTGGATGTCCAATTTTTGCTGTGCTGTGTCTAGGTTGAGATGAAATGAACGCCGTGGACAGTTTTCAGCAAGTTGCAACATTGAAATGCAGAAATAAGCACTTTTCCATAAACAAGCTCTAAATCATGTTTGATGCACTCTTTATGTCCAATTTTTGCTGTGCTGTGTCTAGGTTGAGATGAAATGAACGCCGTGGACAGTTTTCAGCAAGTTGCAACATTGAAATGCAGAAATAAGCACTTTTCCATAAACAAGCTCTAAATCATGTTTGAAGCACTCTGGATAAAAAATTTTTTTGTTATGTTTATTCGTGATGTTATGAAAACACTGTAGACTGTTTTCAGCAAGTTACAACATTGAAATGCAGAAATAAGCACTTTTCCATAAACAAGCTCTAAATCATGTTTGATGCACTCTGGATGTCCAATCTTTGCTGCGCTGTGTCTAGGTTGAGATGAAATGAACGCCGTGGACAGTTTTCAGCAAGTTGCAACATTGAAATGCAGAAATAAGCACTTTTCCATAAACAAGCTCTAAATCATGTTTGATGCACTCTGGATGTCCAATCTTTGCTGCGCTGTGTCTAGGTTTGAGATGAAATGAACGCCGTGGACAGTTTTCAGCAAGTTGAAACATTGAAATGCAAAAATAAGCACTTTTCCATAAACAAGCTCTAAATAATGTTTGAAGCATTCTGGATAAAAAAATGTTTTTGTTATGTTTATTCGTGATGTTATGAAAACACTGTAGACTGTTTTCAACAAGTTACAACATTGAAATGCAGAAATAAGCACTTTTCCATAAACAAGCTCTAAATCATGTTTGATGCACTCTGGATGTCCAATTTTTGCTGTGCTGTGTCTAGGTTGAGATGAAATGAACGCCGTGGACAGTTTTCAGCAAGTTGAAACATTGAAATGCAGAAATAAGCACTTTTCCATAAACAAGCTCTAAATCATGTTTGAAGCAATCTGGATAAAAAAATGTTTTTGTTATGTTTATTCGTGATGTTATGAAAACACTGTAGACTGTTTTCAGCAAGTTACAACATTGAAATGCAGAAATAAGCACTTTTCCATAAACAAGCTCTAAATCATGTTTGATGCACTCTGGATGTCCAATTTTTGCTGTGCTGTGTCTAGGTTGAGATGAAATGAACGCCGTGGACAGTTTTCAGCAAGTTGCAACATTGAAATGCAGAAATAAGCACTTTTCCATAAACAAGCTCTAAATCATGTTTGATGCACTCTTTATGTCCAATTTTTGCTGTGCTGTGTCTAGGTTGAGATGAAATGAACGCCGTGGACAGTTTTCAGCAAGTTGCAACATTGAAATGCAGAAATAAGCACTTTTCCATAAACAAGCTCTAAATCATGTTTGAAGCACTCTGGATAAAAAAATTTTTTTGTTATGTTTATTCGTGATGTTATGAAAACACTGTAGACTGTTTTCAGCAAGTTACAACATTGAAATGCAGAAATAAGCACTTTTCCATAAACAAGCTCTAAATCATGTTTGATGCACTCTGGATGTCCAATCTTTGCTGCGCTGTGTCTAGGTTGAGATGAAATGAACGCCGTGGACAGTTTTCAGCAAGTTGCAACATTGAAATGCAGAAATAAGCACTTTTCCATAAACAAGCTCTAAATCATGTTTGATGCACTCTGGATGTCCAATCTTTGCTGCGCTGTGTCTAGGTTTTGAGATGAAATGAACGCCGTGGACAGTTTTCAGCAAGTTGAAACATTGAAATGCAGAAATAAGCACTTTTCCATAAACAAGCTCTAAATCATGTTTGAAGCATCTGGATAAAAAAATGTTTTTGTTATGTTTATTCGTGATGTTATGAAAACACTGTAGACTGTTTTCAGCAAGTTACAACATTGAAATGCAGAAATAAGCACTTTTCCATAAACAAGCTCTAAATCATGTTTGATGCACTCTGGATGTCCAATTTTTGCTGTGCTGTGTCTAGGTTGAGATGAAATGAACGCCGTGGACAGTTTTCAGCAAGTTGCAACATTGAAATGCAGAAATAAGCACTTTTCCATAAACAAGCTCTAAATCATGTTTGAAGCACTCTGGATAAAAAAATGTTTTTGTTATGTTTATTCGTGATGTTATGAAAACACTGTAGACTGTTTTCAGCAAGTTACAACATTGAAATGCAGAAATAAGCACTTTTCCATAAACAAGCTCTAAATCATGTTTGATGCACTCTGGATGTCCAATCTTTGCTGCGCTGTGTCTAGGTTGAGATGAAATGAACGCCGTGGACAGTTTTCAGCAAGTTGCAACATTGAAATGCAGAAATAAGCACTTTTCCATAAACAAGCTCTAAATCATGTTTGAAGCACTCTGGATAAAAAAATGTTTTTGTTATGTTTATTCGTGATGTTATGAAAACACTGTAGACTGTTTTCAGCAAGTTACAACATTGAAATGCAGAAATAAGCACTTTTCCATAAACAAGCTCTAAATCATGTTTGATGCACTCTGGATGTCCAATCTTTGCTGTGCTGTGTCTAGGTTGAGATGAAATGAACGCCGTGGACAGTTTTCAGCAAGTTGCAACATTGAAATGCAGAAATAAGCACTTTTCCATAAACAAGCTCTAAATCATGTTTGAAGCACTCTGGATAAAAAAATGTTTTTGTTATGTTTATTCGTGATGTTATGAAAACACTGTAGACTGTTTTCAGCAAGTTACAACATTGAAATGCAGAAATAAGCACTTTTCCATAAACAAGCTCTAAATCATGTTTGATGCACTCTGGATGTCCAATCTTTGCTGCGCTGTGTCTAGGTTGAGATGAAATGAACGCCGTGGACAGTTTTCAGCAAGTTGCAACATTGAAATGCAGAAATAAGCACTTTTCCATAAACAAGCTCTAAATCATGTTTGATGCACTCTGGATGTCCAATCTTTGCTGCGCTGTGTCTAGGTTTTGAGATGAAATGAACGCCGTGGACAGTTTTCAGCAAGTTGAAACATTGAAATGCAAAAATAAGCACTTTTCCATAAACAAGCTCTAAATAATGTTTGAAGCATTCTGGATAAAAAAATGTTTTTGTTATGTTTATTCGTGATGTTATGAAAACACTGTAGACTGTTTTCAACAAGTTACAACATTGAAATGCAGAAATAAGCACTTTTCCATAAACAAGCTCTAAATCATGTTTGATGCACTCTGGATGTCCAATCTTTGCTGCGCTGTGTCTAGGTTGAGATGAAATGAACGCCGTGGACAGTTTTCAGCAAGTTGAAACATTGAAATGCAAAAATAAGCACTTTTCCATAAACAAGCTCTAAATAATGTTTGAAGCATTCTGGATAAAAAAATGTTTTTGTTATGTTTATTCGTGATGTTATGAAAACACTGTAGACTGTTTTCAACAAGTTACAACATTGAAATGCAGAAATAAGCACTTTTCCATAAACAAGCTCTAAATCATGTTTGATGCACTCTGGATGTCCAATTTTTGCTGTGCTGTGTCTAGGTTGAGATGAAATGAACGCCGTGGACAGTTTTCAGCAAGTTGAAACATTGAAATGCAGAAATAAGCACTTTTCCATAAACAAGCTCTAAATCATGTTTGAAGCAATCTGGATAAAAAAATGTTTTTGTTATGTTTATTCGTGATGTTATGAAAACACTGTAGACTGTTTTCAGCAAGTTACAACATTGAAATGCAGAAATAAGCACTTTTCCATAAACAAGCTCTAAATCATGTTTGATGCACTCTGGATGTCCAATTTTTGCTGTGCTGTGTCTAGGTTGAGATGAAATGAACGCCGTGGACAGTTTTCAGCAAGTTGCAACATTGAAATGCAGAAATAAGCACTTTTCCATAAACAAGCTCTAAATCATGTTTGATGCACTCTTTATGTCCAATTTTTGCTGTGCTGTGTCTAGGTTGAGATGAAATGAACGCCGTGGACAGTTTTCAGCAAGTTGCAACATTGAAATGCAGAAATAAGCACTTTTCCATAAACAAGCTCTAAATCATGTTTGAAGCACTCTGGATAAAAAAATTTTTTTGTTATGTTTATTCGTGATGTTATGAAAACACTGTAGACTGTTTTCAGCAAGTTACAACATTGAAATGCAGAAATAAGCACTTTTCCATAAACAAGCTCTAAATCATGTTTGATGCACTCTGGATGTCCAATCTTTGCTGCGCTGTGTCTAGGTTGAGATGAAATGAACGCCGTGGACAGTTTTCAGCAAGTTGCAACATTGAAATGCAGAAATAAGCACTTTTCCATAAACAAGCTCTAAATCATGTTTGATGCACTCTGGATGTCCAATCTTTGCTGCGCTGTGTCTAGGTTTTGAGATGAAATGAACGCCGTGGACAGTTTTCAGCAAGTTGAAACATTGAAATGCAAAAATAAGCACTTTTCCATAAACAAGCTCTAAATAATGTTTGAAGCATTCTGGATAAAAAAATGTTTTTGTTATGTTTATTCGTGATGTTATGAAAACACTGTAGACTGTTTTCAACAAGTTACAACATTGAAATGCAGAAATAAGCACTTTTCCATAAACAAGCTCTAAATCATGTTTGATGCACTCTGGATGTCCAATTTTTGCTGTGCTGTGTCTAGGTTGAGATGAAATGAACGCCGTGGACAGTTTTCAGCAAGTTGAAACATTGAAATGCAGAAATAAGCACTTTTCCATAAACAAGCTCTAAATCATGTTTGAAGCAATCTGGATAAAAAAATGTTTTTGTTATGTTTATTCGTGATGTTATGAAAACACTGTAGACTGTTTTCAGCAAGTTACAACATTGAAATGCAGAAATAAGCACTTTTCCATAAACAAGCTCTAAATCATGTTTGATGCACTCTGGATGTCCAATTTTTGCTGTGCTGTGTCTAGGTTGAGATGAAATGAACGCCGTGGACAGTTTTCAGCAAGTTGCAACATTGAAATGCAGAAATAAGCACTTTTCCATAAACAAGCTCTAAATCATGTTTGATGCACTCTTTATGTCCAATTTTTGCTGTGCTGTGTCTAGGTTGAGATGAAATGAACGCCGTGGACAGTTTTCAGCAAGTTGCAACATTGAAATGCAGAAATAAGCACTTTTCCATAAACAAGCTCTAAATCATGTTTGAAGCACTCTGGATAAAAAAATTTTTTTGTTATGTTTATTCGTGATGTTATGAAAACACTGTAGACTGTTTTCAGCAAGTTACAACATTGAAATGCAGAAATAAGCACTTTTCCATAAACAAGCTCTAAATCATGTTTGATGCACTCTGGATGTCCAATCTTTGCTGCGCTGTGTCTAGGTTGAGATGAAATGAACGCCGTGGACAGTTTTCAGCAAGTTGCAACATTGAAATGCAGAAATAAGCACTTTTCCATAAACAAGCTCTAAATCATGTTTGATGCACTCTGGATGTCCAATCTTTGCTGCGCTGTGTCTAGGTTTGAGATGAAATGAACGCCGTGGACAGTTTTCAGCAAGTTGAAACATTGAAATGCAAAAATAAGCACTTTTCCATAAACAAGCTCTAAATAATGTTTGAAGCATTCTGGATAAAAAAATGTTTTTGTTATGTTTATTCGTGATGTTATGAAAACACTGTAGACTGTTTTCAACAAGTTACAACATTGAAATGCAGAAATAAGCACTTTTCCATAAACAAGCTCTAAATCATGTTTGATGCACTCTTTATGTCCAATTTTTGCTGTGCTGTGTCTAGGTTGAGATGAAATGAACGCCGTGGACAATTTTCAGCAAGTTGCAACATTGAAATGCAGAAATAAGCACTTTTCCATAAACAAGCTCTAAATCATGTTTGAAGCACTCTGGATAAAAAATTTTTTTTGTTATGTTTATTCGTGATGTTATGAAAACACTGTAGACTGTTTTCAGCAAGTTACAACATTGAAATGCAGAAATAAGCACTTTTCCATAAACAAGCTCTAAATCATGTTTGATGCACTCTGGATGTCCAATCTTTGCTGCGCTGTGTCTAGGTTGAGATGAAATGAACGCCGTGGACAGTTTTCAGCAAGTTGCAACATTGAAATGCAGAAATAAGCACTTTTCCATAAACAAGCTCTAAATCATGTTTGAAGCAATCTGGATAAAAAAATGTTTTTGTTATGTTTATTCGTGATGTTATGAAAACACTGTAGACTGTTTTCAGCAAGTTACAACATTGAAATGCAGAAATAAGCACTTTTCCATAAACAAGCTCTAAATCATGTTTGATGCACTCTGTATGTCCAATTTTTGCTGTGCTGTGTCTAGGTTGAGATGAAATGAACGCCGTGGACAGTTTTCAGCAAGTTGCAACATTGAAATGCAGAAATAAGCACTTTTCCATAAACAAGCTCTAAATTATGTTTGAAGCACTCTGGATAAAAAATTTTTTTGTTATGTTTATTCGTGATGTTATGAAAACACTGTAGACTGTTTTCAGCAAGTTACAACATTGAAATGCAGAAATAAGCACTTTTCCATAAACAAGCTCTAAATCATGTTTGATGCACTCTGGATTGTCCAATCTTTGCTGCGCTGTGTCTAGGTTGAGATGAAATGAACGCCGTGGACAGTTTTCAGCAAGTTGCAACATTGAAATGCAGAAATAAGCACTTTTCCATAAACAAGCTCTAAATCATGTTTGAAGCACTCTGGATAAAAAAATGTTTTTGTTATGTTTATTCGTGATGTCATGAAAACACTGTAGACTGTTTTCAGCAAGTTACAACATTGAAATGCAGAAATAAGCACTTTTCCATAAACAAGCTCTAAATCATGTTTGATGCACTCTGGATGTCCAATCTTTGCTGCGCTGTGTCTAGGTTGAGATGAAATGAACGCCGTGGACAGTTTTCAGCAAGTTGAAACATTGAAATGCAAAAATAAGCACTTTTCCATAAACAAGCTCTAAATAATGTTTGAAGCATTCTGGATAAAAAAATGTTTTTGTTATGTTTATTCGTGATGTTATGAAAACACTGTAGACTGTTTTCAACAAGTTACAACATTGAAATGCAGAAATAAGCACTTTTCCATAAACAAGCTCTAAATCATGTTTGATGCACTCTGGATGTCCAATTTTTGCTGTGCTGTGTCTAGGTTGAGATGAAATGAACGCCGTGGACAGTTTTCAGCAAGTTGAAACATTGAAATGCAGAAATAAGCACTTTTCCATAAACAAGCTCTAAATCATGTTTGAAGCACTCTGGATAAAAAAATGTTTTTGTTATGTTTATTCGTGATGTTATGAAAACACTGTAGACTGTTTTCAGCAAGTTACAACATTGAAATGCAGAAATAAGCACTTTTCCATAAACAAGCTCTAAATCATGTTTGATGCACTCTGGATTGTCCAATCTTTGCTGCGCTGTGTCTAGGTTGAGATGAAATGAACGCCGTGGACAGTTTTCAGCAAGTTGCAACATTGAAATGCAGAAATAAGCACTTTTCCATAAACAAGCTCTAAATCATGTTTGAAGCACTCTGGATAAAAAAATGTTTTTGTTATGTTTATTCGTGATGTCATGAAAACACTGTAGACTGTTTTCAGCAAGTTACAACATTGAAATGCAGAAATAAGCACTTTTCCATAAACAAGCTCTAAATCATGTTTGATGCACTCTGGATGTCCAATTTTTGCTGTGCTGTGTCTAGGTTGAGATGAAATGAACGCCGTGGACAGTTTTCAGCAAGTTGCAACATTGAAATGCAGAAATAAGCACTTTTCCATAAACAAGCTCTAAATCATGTTTGAAGCACTCTGGATAAAAAAATGTTTTTGTTATGTTTATTCGTGATGTTATGAAAACACTGTAGACTGTTTTCAGCAAGTTACAACATTGAAATGCAGAAATAAGCACTTTTCCATAAACAAGCTCTAAATCATGTTTGATGCACTCTGGATGTCCAATCTTTGCTGCGCTGTGTCTAGGTTGAGATGAAATGAACGCCGTGGACAGTTTTCAGCAAGTTGAAACATTGAAATGCAGAAATAAGCACTTTTCCATAAACAAGCTCTAAATAATGTTTGAAGCACTCTGGATAAAAAAATGTTTTTGTTATGTTTATTCGTGATGTTATGAAAACACTGTAGACTGTTTTCAGCAAGTTACAACATTGAAATGCAGAAATAAGCACTTTTCCATAAACAAGCTCTAAATCATGTTTGATGCACTCTGGATGTCCAATCTTTGCTGCGCTGTGTCTAGGTTGAGATGAAATGAACGCCGTGGACAGTTTTCAGCAAGTTGAAACATTGAAATGCAAAAATAAGCACTTTTCCATAAACAAGCTCTAAATAATGTTTGAAGCATTCTGGATAAAAAAATGTTTTTGTTATGTTTATTCGTGATGTTATGAAAACACTGTAGACTGTTTTCAACAAGTTACAACATTGAAATGCAGAAATAAGCACTTTTCCATAAACAAGCTCTAAATCATGTTTGATGCACTCTGGATGTCCAATTTTTGCTGTGCTGTGTCTAGGTTGAGATGAAATGAACGCCGTGGACAGTTTTCAGCAAGTTGAAACATTGAAATGCAGAAATAAGCACTTTTCCATAAACAAGCTCTAAATCATGTTTGAAGCAATCTGGATAAAAAAATGTTTTTGTTATGTTTATTCGTGATGTTATGAAAACACTGTAGACTGTTTTCAGCAAGTTACAACATTGAAATGCAGAAATAAGCACTTTTCCATAAACAAGCTCTAAATCATGTTTGATGCACTCTGGATGTCCAATTTTTGCTGTGCTGTGTCTAGGTTGAGATGAAATGAACGCCGTGGACAGTTTTCAGCAAGTTGCAACATTGAAATGCAGAAATAAGCACTTTTCCATAAACAAGCTCTAAATCATGTTTGATGCACTCTTTATGTCCAATTTTTGCTGTGCTGTGTCTAGGTTGAGATGAAATGAACGCCGTGGACAGTTTTCAGCAAGTTGCAACATTGAAATGCAGAAATAAGCACTTTTCCATAAACAAGCTCTAAATCATGTTTGAAGCACTCTGGATAAAAAAATTTTTTTGTTATGTTTATTCGTGATGTTATGAAAACACTGTAGACTGTTTTCAGCAAGTTACAACATTGAAATGCAGAAATAAGCACTTTTCCATAAACAAGCTCTAAATCATGTTTGATGCACTCTGGATGTCCAATCTTTGCTGCGCTGTGTCTAGGTTGAGATGAAATGAACGCCGTGGACAGTTTTCAGCAAGTTGCAACATTGAAATGCAGAAATAAGCACTTTTCCATAAACAAGCTCTAAATCATGTTTGATGCACTCTGGATGTCCAATCTTTGCTGCGCTGTGTCTAGGTTTGAGATGAAATGAACGCCGTGGACAGTTTTCAGCAAGTTGAAACATTGAAATGCAAAAATAAGCACTTTTCCATAAACAAGCTCTAAATAATGTTTGAAGCATTCTGGATAAAAAATGTTTTTGTTATGTTTATTCGTGATGTTATGAAAACACTGTAGACTGTTTTCAACAAGTTACAACATTGAAATGCAGAAATAAGCACTTTTCCATAAACAAGCTCTAAATCATGTTTGATGCACTCTGGATGTCCAATTTTTGCTGTGCTGTGTCTAGGTTGAGATGAAATGAACGCCGTGGACAGTTTTCAGCAAGTTGAAACATTGAAATGCAGAAATAAGCACTTTTCCATAAACAAGCTCTAAATCATGTTTGAAGCAATCTGGATAAAAAAATGTTTTTGTTATGTTTATTCGTGATGTTATGAAAACACTGTAGACTGTTTTCAGCAAGTTACAACATTGAAATGCAGAAATAAGCACTTTTCCATAAACAAGCTCTAAATCATGTTTGATGCACTCTGGATGTCCAATTTTTGCTGTGCTGTGTCTAGGTTGAGATGAAATGAACGCCGTGGACAGTTTTCAGCAAGTTGCAACATTGAAATGCAGAAATAAGCACTTTTCCATAAACAAGCTCTAAATCATGTTTGATGCACTCTTTATGTCCAATTTTTGCTGTGCTGTGTCTAGGTTGAGATGAAATGAACGCCGTGGACAGTTTTCAGCAAGTTGCAACATTGAAATGCAGAAATAAGCACTTTTCCATAAACAAGCTCTAAATCATGTTTGAAGCACTCTGGATAAAAAAATTTTTTTGTTATGTTTATTCGTGATGTTATGAAAACACTGTAGACTGTTTTCAGCAAGTTACAACATTGAAATGCAGAAATAAGCACTTTTCCATAAACAAGCTCTAAATCATGTTTGATGCACTCTGGATGTCCAATCTTTGCTGCGCTGTGTCTAGGTTGAGATGAAATGAACGCCGTGGACAGTTTTCAGCAAGTTGCAACATTGAAATGCAGAAATAAGCACTTTTCCATAAACAAGCTCTAAATCATGTTTGATGCACTCTGGATGTCCAATCTTTGCTGCGCTGTGTCTAGGTTTGAGATGAAATGAACGCCGTGGACAGTTTTCAGCAAGTTGCAACATTGAAATGCAAAAATAAGCACTTTTCCATAAACAAGCTCTAAATAATGTTTGAAGCATTCTGGATAAAAAAATGTTTTTGTTATGTTTATTCGTGATGTTATGAAAACACTGTAGACTGTTTTCAAGCAAGTTACAACATTGAAATGCAGAAATAAGCACTTTTCCATAAACAAGCTCTAAATCATGTTTGATGCACTCTTTATGTCCAATTTTTGCTGTGCTGTGTCTAGGTTGAGATGAAATGAACGCCGTGGACAGTTTTCAGCAAGTTGCAACATTGAAATGCAGAAATAAGCACTTTTCCATAAACAAGCTCTAAATCATGTTTGAAGCACTCTGGATAAAAAATTTTTTTGTTATGTTTATTCGTGATGTTATGAAAACACTGTAGACTGTTTTCAGCAAGTTACAACATTGAAATGCAGAAATAAGCACTTTTCCATAAACAAGCTCTAAATCATGTTTGATGCACTCTGGATGTCCAATCTTTGCTGCGCTGTGTCTAGGTTGAGATGAAATGAACGCCGTGGACAGTTTTCAGCAAGTTGCAACATTGAAATGCAGAAATAAGCACTTTTCCATAAACAAGCTCTAAATCATGTTTGAAGCACTCTGGATAAAAAAATGTTTTTGTTATGTTTATTCGTGATGTTATGAAAACACTGTAGACTGTTTTCAGCAAGTTACAACATTGAAATGCAGAAATAAGCACTTTTCCATAAACAAGCTCTAAATCATGTTTGATGCACTCTGGATGTCCAATTTTTGCTGTGCTGTGTCTAGGTTGAGATGAAATGAACGCCGTGGACAGTTTTCAGCAAGTTGCAACATTGAAATGCAGAAATAAGCACTTTTCCATAAACAAGCTCTAAATCATGTTTGAAGCACTCTGGATAAAAAAATGTTTTTGTTATGTTTATTCGTGATGTATGAAAACACTGTAGACTGTTTTCAGCAAGTTACAACATTGAAATGCAGAAATAAGCACTTTTCCATAAACAAGCTCTAAATCATGTTTGATGCACTCTGGATGTCCAATCTTTGCTGCGCTGTGTCTAGGTTGAGATGAAATGAACGCCGTGGACAGTTTTCAGCAAGTTGCAACATTGAAATGCAGAAATAAGCACTTTTCCATAAACAAGCTCTAAATCATGTTTGAAGCACTCTGGATAAAAAAATGTTTTTGTTATGTTTATTCGTGATGTTATGAAAACACTGTAGACTGTTTTCAGCAAGTTACAACATTGAAATGCAGAAATAAGCACTTTTCCATAAACAAGCTCTAAATCATGTTTGATGCACTCTGGATGTCCAATCTTTGCTGCGCTGTGTCTAGGTTGAGATGAAATGAACGCCGTGGACAGTTTTCAGCAAGTTGAAACATTGAAATGCAAAATAAGCACTTTTCCATAAACAAGCTCTAAATCATGTTTGAAGCACTCTGGATAAAAAAATGTTTTTGTTATGTTTATTCGTGATGTTATGAAAACACTGTAGACTGTTTTCAGCAAGTTACAACATTGAAATGCAGAAATAAGCACTTTTCCATAAACAAGCTCTAAATCATGTTTGATGCACTCTGGATGTCCAATCTTTGCTGTGCTGTGTCTAGGTTGAGATGAAATGAACGCCGTGGACAGTTTTCAGCAAGTTGAAACATTGAAATGCAGAAATAAGCACTTTTCCATAAACAAGCTCTAAATCATGTTTGAAGCACTCTGGATAAAAAAATGTTTTTGTTATGTTTATTCGTGATGTTATGAAAACACTGTAGACTGTTTTCAGCAAGTTACAACATTGAAATGCAGAAATAAGCACTTTTCCATAAACAAGCTCTAAATCATGTTTGATGCACTCTGGATGTCCAATCTTTGCTGCGCTGTGTCTAGGTTGAGATGAAATGAACGCCGTGGACAGTTTTCAGCAAGTTGCAACATTGAAATGCAGAAATAAGCACTTTTCCATAAACAAGCTCTAAATCATGTTTGAAGCATTCTGGATAAAAAAATGTTTTTGTTATGTTTATTCGTGATGTTATGAAAACACTGTAGACTGTTTTCAGCAAGTTACAACATTGAAATGCAGAAATAAGCACTTTTCCATAAACAAGCTCTAAATCATGTTTGATGCACTCTGGATGTCCAATTTTTGCTGTGCTGTGTCTAGGTTGAGATGAAATGAACGCCGTGGACAGTTTTCAGCAAGTTGCAACATTGAAATGCAGAAATAAGCACTTTTCCATAAACAAGCTCTAAATCATGTTTGAAGCACTCTGGATAAAAAAATTTTTTGTTATGTTTATTCGTGATGTTATGAAAACACTGTAGACTGTTTTCAGCAAGTTACAACATTGAAATGCAGAAATAAGCACTTTTCCATAAACAAGCTCTAAATCATGTTTGATGCACTCTGGATGTCCAATCTTTTGCTGCGCTGTGTCTAGGTTGAGATGAAATGAACGCCGTGGACAGTTTTCAGCAAGTTGCAACATTGAAATGCAGAAATAAGCACTTTTCCATAAACAAGCTCTAAATCATGTTTGATGCACTCTGATGTCCAATTTTTGCTGTGCTGTGTCTAGGTTGAGATGAAATGAACGCCGTGGACAGTTTTCAGCAAGTTGAAACATTGAAATGCAAAAATAAGCACTTTTCCATAAACAAGCTCTAAATAATGTTTGAAGCACTCTGGATAAAAAAATGTTTTTGTTATGTTTATTCGTGATGTTATGAAAACACTGTAGACTGTTTTCAGCAAGTTACAACATTGAAATGCAGAAATAAGCACTTTTCCATAAACAAGCTCTAAATCATGTTTGATGCACTCTGGATGTCCAATCTTTGCTGCGCTGTGTCTAGGTTGAGATGAAATGAACGCCGTGGACAGTTTTCAGCAAGTTGAAACATTGAAATGCAAAATAAGCACTTTTCCATAAACAAGCTCTAAATAATGTTTGAAGCATTCTGGATAAAAAAATGTTTTTGTTATGTTTATTCGTGATGTTATGAAAACACTGTAGACTGTTTTCAACAAGTTACAACATTGAAATGCAGAAATAAGCACTTTTCCATAAACAAGCTCTAAATCATGTTTGATGCACTCTGGATGTCCAATTTTTGCTGTGCTGTGTCTAGGTTGAGATGAAATGAACGCCGTGGACAGTTTTCAGCAAGTTGAAACATTGAAATGCAGAAATAAGCACTTTCCATAAACAAGCTCTAAATCATGTTTGAAGCAATCTGGATAAAAAAATGTTTTGTTATGTTTATTCGTGATGTTATGAAAACACTGTAGACTGTTTTCAGCAAGTTACAACATTGAAATGCAGAAATAAGCACTTTTCCATAAACAAGCTCTAAATCATGTTTGATGCACTCTGGATGTCCAATTTTTGCTGTGCTGTGTCTAGGTTGAGATGAAATGAACGCCGTGGACAGTTTTCAGCAAGTTGCAACATTGAAATGCAGAAATAAGCACTTTTCCATAAACAAGCTCTAAATCATGTTTGATGCACTCTTTATGTCCAATTTTGCTGTGCTGTGTCTAGGTTGAGATGAAATGAAACGCCGTGGACAGTTTCAGCAAGTTGCAACATTGAAATGCAGAAATAAGCACTTTTCCATAAACAAGCTCTAAATCATGTTTGAAGCACTCTGGATAAAAAAATTTTTTTGTTATGTTTATTCGTGATGTTATGAAAAACACTGTAGACTGTTTTCAGCAAGTTACAACATTGAAATGCAGAAATAAGCACTTTTCCATAAACAAGCTCTAATCATGTTTGATGCACTCTGGATGTCCAATCTTTTGCTGTGCTGTGTCTAGGTTGAGATGAAATGAACGCCGTGGACAGTTTTCAGCAAGTTGCAACATTGAAATGCAGAAATAAGCACTTTTCCATAAACAAGCTCTAAATCATGTTTGATGCACTCTGGATGTCCAATCTTTGCTGCGCTGTGGTCTAGGTTTTGAGATGAAATGAAACGCCGTGGACAGTTTTCAGCAAGTTGAAACATTGAAATGCAGAAATAAGCACTTTTCCATAAACAAGCTCTAATATGTTTGAAGCATCTGGATAAAAAAATGTTTTTGTTATGTTTATTCGTGATGTTATGAAAACACTGTAGACTGTTTTCAAGCAAGTTACAACATTGAAATGCAGAAATAAGCACTTTTCCATAAACAAGCTCTAAATCATGTTGATGCACTCTGGATGTCCAATTTTTGCTGTGCTGTGTCTAGGTTGAGATGAAATGAACGCCGTGGACAGTTTTCAGCAAGTTGCAACATTGAAATGCAGAAATAAGCACTTTTCCATAAACAAGCTCTAAATCATGTTTGAAGCACTCTGGATAAAAAAATGTTTTTGTTATGTTTATTCGTGATGTTATGAAAACACTGTAGACTGTTTTCAGCAAGTTACAACATTGAAATGCAGAAATAAGCACTTTTCCATAAACAAGCTCTAAATCATGTTTGATGCACTCTGGATGTCCAATTTTTGCTGTGCTGTGTCTAGGTTGAGATGAAATGAACGCCGTGGACAGTTTTCAGCAAGTTGCAACATTGAAATGCAGAAATAAGCACTTTTCCATAAACAAGCTCTAAATCATGTTTGATGCACTCTGGATGTCCAATTTTTGCTGTGCTGTGTCTAGGTTGAGATGAAATGAACACGTGGACAGTTTTCAGCAAGTTGCAACATTGAAATGCAGAAATAAGCACTTTTCCATAACAAGCTCCTAATCTGTTTGATGCACTCTTATGTCCAATTTTTGCTGTTGCTGTGTCTAGGTTGAGACTGAAATGAACGCCGTGGACAGTTTTCAGCAAGTTGCCAACATTGAAATGCAGAAATAAGCACTTTTCCATAAACAAGCTCTAAATCATGTTTGAAGCACTCATGGATAAAAATTTTTTTTTCGTTATGTTATTCGTGATGTTATGAAAACACTGTAGACTGTTTTCAGCAAGTTAAACATTGAAATGCAGAAATAAGCACTTTTCCATAAACAAGCTCTAAATCATGTTTTGAGCACTCGGATGTCCAATCTTTGCTCGGCTGTGTCTAGGTTGGATGAAATGAACGCCGTGGACAGTTTTCAGCAAGTTGCAACATTGAAATGCAGAAATAAGCACTTTTCCATAACAAGCTCTAAATCATGGTTGAAGCACTCTGGATAAAAAAATGTTTTTGTTATGTTTATTCGTGATGTTATGAAAACACTGTAGGACTGTTTTTCAGCAAGTACAACATGAAAGCAGAAATAAGCACTTTTCCATAAAACAAGCTCTAAATCATGTTTGATGCACTCTGGATGTCCAATTTTTGCTGTGCTGTGTCTAGGTTGAGATGAAATGAACGCCGTGAACAGTTTTCAGCAAGTTGAAACATGGAAATGCAGAAATAAGCACTTTTCCATAACAAAGCTCTTAAATAATGTTTGACGCACTCTGGATAAAAAAATGTTTTTGGTCATGTTTATTCGTGATGTTATGAAAACACTGTAGACTGTTTTCAACAAGTTACAACATTGAAATGCAGAAATAAGCACTTTTCCATAAACAAGCTCTAATCATGTTTGATGCACTCTGGATGTCCAATTTTTGCTGTGCTGTGTCTAGGTTGAGATGAAATGAACGCCGTGGACAGTTTTCAGCAAGTTGCAACATTGAAATGCAGAAATAAGCACTGTCCATAAACAAGCTCTAAATCATGTTTGATGCACTCTTATGTCCAATTTTGCTGTGCTGTGTCTAAGTTTGAATGGAATGAACGCCGTGGACAGTTTTCAGCAAGTTGCAACATTGAAATGCAGAAATAAGCACTTTTTCCATAAACAAGCTCTAAATCATGTTTGAAGCACTCTGGATCAAAAAAAATTTTTTGTTATGTTTATTCGTGATGTTATGAAAACACTGTAGACTGTTTCAGCAAGTTACAACATTGATATGCAGAAATAAGCACTTTTCCATAAACAAGCCTAAATCATGTTTGATGCACTCTGGATGTCCAATCTTTGCTGCGCTGTGTCTAGGTTGAGATGAAATGAACGCCCGTGGACGTTTTCAGCAAGTTGCAACATGGAAATGCAGAAATAAGCACTTTTCCATAAACAAGCTCTAAATCATGTTTGAAGCACTCTGGATAAAAAAATTTTTTTGTTATGTTTATTCGTGATGTTATGAAAACACTGTAGACTGTTTTCAGCAAGTTACAACATTGAAATGCAGAAATAAGCACTTTTCCATAAACAAGCTCTAAATCATGTTTGATGCACTCTGGATGTCCAATTTTGCTGTGCTGTGTCTAGGTTGAGATGAAATGAACGCCGTGGACAGTTTTCAGCAAGTTGCAACATTGAAATGCAGAAATAAGCACTTTTCCATAAACAAGCTCTAAATCATGTTTGATGCACTCTGGATGTCCAATTTTTGCTGTGCTGTGTCTAGGTTGAGATGAAATGAACGCCGTGGACAGTTTTCAGCAAGTTGCAACATTGAAATGCAGAAATAAGCACTTTTCCATAAACAAGCTCTAAATCATGTTTGAAGCACTCTGGATAAAAAATGTTTTTGTTATGTTTATTCGAGATGTTATGAAAACACTGTAGACTGTTTTCAGCAAGTTACAACATTGAAATGCAGAAATAAGCACTTTTCCATAAACAAGCTCTAAATCATGTTTGATGCACTCTGGATGTCCAATTTTTGCTGTGCTGTGTCTAGGTTGAGATGAAATGAACGCCGTGGACAGTTTTCAGCAAGTTGCAACATTGAAATGCAGAAATAAGCACTTTTCCATAAACAAGCTCTAAATCATGTTTGAAGCACTCTGGATAAAAAATGTTTTTGTTATGTTTATTCGAGATGTTATGAAAACACTGTAGACTGTTTTCAGCAAGTTACAACATTGAAATGCAGAAATAAGCACTTTTCCATAAACAAGCTCTAAATCATGTTTGATGCACTCTGGATGTCCAATTTTTGCTGTGCTGTGTCTAGGTTGAGATGAAATGAACGCCGTGGACAGTTTTCAGCAAGTTGCAACATTGAAATGCAGAAATAAGCACTTTTCCATAAACAAGCTCTAAATCATGTTTGAAGCACTCTGGATAAAAAAATGTTTTTGTTATGTTTATTCGAGATGTTATGAAAACACTGTAGACTGTTTTCAGCAAGTTACAACATTGAAATGCAGAAATAAGCACTTTTCCATAAACAAGCTCTAAATCATGTTTGATGCACTCTGGATGTCCAATTTTTGCTGTGCTGTGTCTAGGTTGAGATGAAATGAACGCCGTGGACAGTTTTCAGCAAGTTGCAACATTGAAATGCAGAAATAAGCACTTTTCCATAAACAAGCTCTAAATCATGTTTGATGCACTCTGGATGTCCAATTTTTGCTGTGCTGTGTCTAGGTTGAGATGAAATGAACGCCGTGGACAGTTTTCAGCAAGTTGCAACATTGAAATGCAGAAATAAGCACTTTTCCATAAACAAGCTCTAAATCATGTTTGAAGCACTCTGGATAAAAAATTTTTTTGTTATGTTTATTCGAGATGTTATGAAAACACTGTAGACTGTTTTCAGCAAGTTACAACATTGAAATGCAGAAATAAGCACTTTTCCATAAACAAGCTCTAAATCATGTTTGATGCACTCTGGATGTCCAATTTTTGCTGTGCTGTGTCTAGGTTGAGATGAAATGAACACCGTGGACAGTTTTCAGCAAGTTGCAACATTGAAATGCAGAAATAAGCACTTTTCCATAAACAAGCTCTAAATCATGTTTGATGCACTCTGGATGTCCAATTTTTGCTGTGCTGTGTCTAGGTTGAGATGAAATGAACGCCGTGGACAGTTTTCAGCAAGTTGCAACATTGAAATGCAGAAATAAGCACTTTTCCATAAACAAGCTCTAAATCATGTTTGAAGCACTCTGGATAAAAAATGTTTTTGTTATGTTTATTCGAGATGTTATGAAAACACTGTAGACTGTTTTCAGCAAGTTACAACATTGAAATGCAGAAATAAGCACTTTTCCATAAACAAGCTCTAAATCATGTTTGATGCACTCTGGATGTCCAATTTTTGCTGTGCTGTGTCTAGGTTGAGATGAAATGAACGCCGTGGACAGTTTTCAGCAAGTTGCAACATTGAAATGCAGAAATAAGCACTTTTCCATAAACAAGCTCTAAATCATGTTTGAAGCACTCTGGATAAAAAATGTTTTTGTTATGTTTATTCGAGATGTTATGAAAACACTGTAGACTGTTTTCAGCAAGTTACAACATTGAAATGCAGAAATAAGCACTTTTCCATAAACAAGCTCTAAATCATGTTTGATGCACTCTGGATGTCCAATTTTTGCTGTGCTGTGTCTAGGTGAGATGAAATGAACGCCGTGGACAGTTTTCAGCAAGTTGCAACATTGAAATGCAGAAATAAGCACTTTTCCATAAACAAGCTCTAAATCATGTTTGATGCACTCTGGATAAAAAATTTTTTTGCTGTGCTGTGTCTAGTTGAGATGAAATGAAACCGTGGACTGTTTTCAGCAAGTTACAACATTGAAATGCAGAAATAAGCACTTTTCCATAAACAAGCTCTAAATCATGTTTGATGCACTCTGGATGTCCAATTTTTGCTGTGCTGTGTCTAGGTTGAGATGAAATGAACGCCGTGGACAGTTTTCAGCAAGTTGCAACATTGAAATGCAGAAATAAGCACTTTTCCATAAACAAGCTCTAAATCATGTTTGAAGCACTCTGGATAAAAAATGTTTTGTTATGTTGTTTATTCGAGATGTTATGAAAACACTGTGGACTGTTTTTCAGCAAGTTACAACATTGAAATGCAGAAAAAGCACTTTTCCATAACAAGCTCTAAATCATGTTTGAAGCACTCTGGATAAAAAATGTTTTTGTTATGTTTATTCGAGATGTTATGAAAACACTGTAGACTGTTTTCAGCAAGTTACAACATTGAAATGCAGAAATAAGCACTTTTCCATAAACAAGCTCTAAATCATGTTTGATGCACTCTGGATGTCCAATTTTTGCTGTGCTGTGTCTAGGTTGAGATGAAATGAACCCGTGGACAGTTTTCAGCAAGTTGCAACATTGAAATGCAGAAATAAGCACTTTTCCATAAACAAGCTCTAAATCATGTTTGAAGCACTCTGGATAAAAAATGTTTTTGTTATGTTTATTCGAGATGTTATGAAAACACTGTAGACTGTTTTCAGCAAGTTACAACATTGAAATGCAGAAATAAGCACTTTTCCATAAACAAGCTCTAAATCATGTTTGATGCACTCTGGATGTCCAATTTTTGCTGTGCTGTGTCTAGTTGAGATGAAATGAACCCGTGGACAGTTTTCAGCAAGTTGCAACATTGAAATGCAGAAATAAGCACTTTTCCATAAACAAGCTCTAAATCATGTTTGAAGCACTCTGGATAAAAAATGTTTTTGTTATGTTTATTCGAGATGTTATGAAACACTGTAGACTGTTTTCAGCAAGTTACAACATTGAAATGCAGAAATAAGCACTTTTCCATAAACAAGCTCTAAATCATGTTTGATGCACTCTGGATATCCAATTTTTGCTGTGCTGTGTCTAGGTTGAGATGAAATGAACGCCGTGGACAGTTTTCAGCAAGTTACAACATTGAAATGCAGAAATAAGCACTTTTCCATAAACAAGCTCTAAATCATGTTTGATGCACTCTGGATATCCAATTTTTGCTGTGCTGTGTCTAGGTTGAGATGAAATGAACGCCGTGGACAGTTTTCAGCAAGTTGCAACATTGAAATGCAGAAATAAGCACTTTTCCATAAACAAGCTCTAAATCATGTTTGAAGCACTCTGGATAAAAAAATGTTTTTGTTATGTTTATTCGAGATGTTATGAAAACACTGTGGACAGTTGTCAGCAAGTTGAAACATTGAAATGCAAAAATAAGCACTTTTCCATAAACAAGCTCTAAATCATGTTTGAAGCACCTCTGGATAAAAAAATGTTTTTGTTATGTTTATTCGAGATGTTATGAAACACTGTAGACTGTTTTCAGCAAGTTACAACATTGAAATGCAGAAATAAGCACTTTTCCATAAACAAGCTCTAAATCATGTTTGATGCACTCTGGATGTCCAATTTTTGCTGTGCTGTGTCTAGGTTGAGATGAAATGAACCGTGGACAGTTTTCAGCAAGTTGCAACATTGAAATGCAGAAATAAGCACTTTTCCATAAACAAGCTCTAAATCATGTTTGAAGCACTCTGGATAAAAAATTTTTATGTTTATTCGAGATGTTATGAAAACACTGTAGACTGTTTTCAGCAAGTTACAACATTGAAATGCAGAAATAAGCACTTTTCCATAAACAAGCTCTAAATCATGTTTGATGCACTCTGGATATCCAATTTTTGCTGTGCTGTGTCTAGGTTGAGATGAAAATGAACGCCGTGGACAGTTTTCC
>NW_022263639.1:0-47556 GCF_002021735.2 Oncorhynchus kisutch
CATTTTTGGTTGCAGACAAGTCCACCCACGTTTCCTTCAGTGTGATTTCTGACCTTAACAAACTTATCCGAGTCTATTGACGGACCTGTGTGTCAGTCTAAGTAACATAATAAAAATATCCCCATCAAAATCTGTCAGTTTAAACTGAAGATAACAGATATTTTGGCGAGGGCTGCATCTCAACCCACAGCATCCGCCTATGTCAGCGTTCCACATCTGTAGTGGAAGGTGGCCGAACTACAGACCATGATGAGATCCCAAAACTCGGTCTTCTCACGAAAACGTCTGTAGCGTCCAGAAGGTTTGGCCTACAACGTATGGAAAGAAATAACACGATGTGTTCTCTGTTTTTCTCTTTGACCCACACAAGTGTCCCAGTACTCGCTGAAGTTAACCAATACAAACAATGGAAGTCTGATGGTAACCCATACAAGCTAATGGAAGTAGAGAGGTAGTTTTGTGCCCCCAAAAATAGAGGGTGTTAAATATGTGTAAAAAAAATTTTTTAATCACTACTGTCATTTATCTGCATGTCCAACCCTTATATTTAGCCTCACAGTGAAGTGTTTCAGCAGTTTATTTTCAGGACAACCAGGGCTACAAGTAAATGACAAAAACAGTAGCATTCATGAGTTTTATTGATGGATGTCAATAAGAAAAATAAGGTCCGCCAAACAAGAACCTGATTAAAAGCAATTTCTAAGAATGTAGTAAGTATAGAAAGTGTTTGCTCATTGGGAAAGTAATATTTAACTAGTCAGTGACAACTGTGTGGAGTTTGTAATAGCAACTATGTTAACTTATTAGAGTATTATAGACCCTATTGATTTCCTTTGATCTTCTATGTAGAATAACTCTTTACCTTCGAACTACTATTGTGTAGCTTGTGAGCGTTATAGAGCAAAACAGATTACAAGTACATGTTTGTGAGAGTCTCAATAGTTTGTAGCTCAAATCATTCGAACTCTACCAACTTTTTTGTGAGAAAAAACGCTCGTGAACCCCTTCGGGATCCGCAAACATTGCTACCGTTAATCACACAGACTAATGGTTACTATCAATGGACGCAGAAGAAATAGATGAACAACAAACACACAATGTTTAAAAGGGGTTAGATTAAAGTCTACTTTGATAGCTGAATACAATAGGCCTTGTTATGGATAGGCCTAGGACATAATGTTCATGACAGCATGTATATAATTCCAACTGCATTGACAAACTAATAATCTTGTCCACCAGCTGGCTCTCTGTCGAAACATATGGTTTCACAGGGCCTCAGAATGGAAGTTGAATAGTTGTCTATGGCAGAAGCGAATGAAACAACCTCTGGTTTTAATTGAATGATCTCTCAGTCCATCCTCTAGCATAATCCTTAGAACCTCCCCCCTACATTGTGGACTTCAAACGCCAGTACCACAAGTGATTTAAAGTGAGCTTAGAAAATCGGAAAGTACGCATCTTAGAAATAGTAATACGGTCAATGTGATTTAACATACATTTTCCTCAACGATTTTTTAAATATTTTTTAAGTCCCATCTACTGTCACAGGCTCGCTCTCCATTCCCGTCTCGATTTAGAGCCACGCCTCATAATTGTGTGATTCACTCAGAATTTAATTGATTAGCATTTCACTCAGTAAATTCACACCCCCAGAATTCCAATTAGTCCCACACTGTTACCAGGCTCTACACGCCAGCAATTCGAGACTGGGGACGAGGTTAAACAAATGATGTAAACCTGACCTACTAATTCTTCTTCTCTCCTCATAAGTGACAAAAAAATTCGACCATCTTGGTGTGATAAGGAGAATGAAGGCATTACAGAGGCAGACCATATTCCACCTAAAGATTCTCTGAAGAAGGCCCTAAACAATGTACGACTGGATCGTCTCCTACAAGTGAATCCAAGGCTTCATGAGATGATCATGAGCCTTGTTAATGACCCAACTGGACAGAAACTGTTAACCATGAGGGTTCTTTACCAGGATCACAGAGATGCTCTGACCACTGGTAGCAGCAAAGAATCTAAAATATGCAGGTGAATGCTTTAGAAATGCTCAAAGCTTTCCCCCGATATGTTTTCAAGTTCCCTCCCCTTAACGATTGTAAATAGTTATTCATCCTTGAGCGCAGGGTTGGGGTCAATTCAGGAAGCATCATTTGAATTGAATTTCAATTGCAGGAAGTATAATTTAATTCAAAGCAATTCAAGCCAAATCAACTGAGACATGAATCAAATGTTTTATCCAAAGGATATGCCACTTATTAATGCAATAAATACACATACCATTCCAAATATTCGTTTTATTATACGAGATGTTAGATTGTTCCCTTCCATACTGTAGTGTTTGATGTAATGCATTCTTGCCAAAAATGATCTGATATTAAAAAATATTGAGGGATTTATTAATTATTATAGACAACAGACAATATGATCTTAGAATATTTGCAGACCACTGTAATTATTTAAAATTGTTTTAGGAGAATGCATTTTTTAAATTAAATGTATGCTACATGGTGTTGGTAACCATACATGACAGCCTGGTCTCATAGTCTAGACGTAACATAGTGAATGTAAATCCGGGACACAATTTAGTATGACATGTTACGTTTGGTATGGTTACATAAGACAGATGGTAACTTAAGGCAAAAAATGAAAGTAGGGTGGTTGGTTGGGGTGGATGGGTGGGTGTTTCGTATTTTAGCTAATAAGCAACTTTTCAACTTACTACTTTTTATCTACTTTGCAACTACTTAGAATATTAGCTAACCCTTCTTCTTCCCCCAACCCTAACCTTAACCCTTTTAACTAACTCTTCCCTAACCTGAACCTTAACCATTTTAGCTAATACGTTCCCCTAACCGTTTAATCTAACTCCTAATCTTAACCCTAACCTTAATCTCTAAGCCTAACCCCTAGCCTAGCTAACATTAGCTAATGTTAGCCACCTAGCTAGTATTATTGTACATTTTGTAACATATTGTGCGTTTTGCAAATTTGTAATATATTATGAATTGTAAATCGTACCATATCATACGAAATGTGTGATGGACATCCACAATTTAAGGCATACCATGCGAAACGTAACCTATCATATTAAATGGATACGAACAGAATAATACAATATGCTCTGAGACCAGGTTGTACATGATGTCAAAATAAACATTTCTATGGTGATAGAATAAATAAGCCATTTGAATTTCATTGAATTTCATGGAATTAAATTATACTTTAAATCTAATTCAAAATTAATTCAAATTTTGCTTCCTAATTCAAGAGTTAAATTAAAAATTAAAGAGCAATTCTCAATTCAGAATTGACCCCAACCCTGCTTGAGTGGGACTGAACAAGTGTAAACTTAATTGGGAATTGGGGGAAAAAACTGAAACAACCTCTTACCCTTACAATGACAGACCTTTCTGGTTACAAATGATAAATTAACCAAATTCCTGAAAGTAACTGTTTTTCAAAAACGTTTCCATTGAGGATTTTGAATGGCATATTATTTTTCTTTACAATCCGATTATACCTATCCCATATTTTCATAAAACCACAAATTCCACGGGGGTAAGTGTAAGAGGTTGTTTCTGGACATGTGCAGCTCCCCTGCTCTGTGTGTTATCTTTCATGTTTACCCCTCCTGTTCACAGGTGGATTTTGACACAAACAATGCTAAGCGGAAAAGATGATTGTGCAGTAAAAATGCTGGAGCAAGCTTTTATCATGGGTCATCCTATAGCTTCCCAGATGCTCAGACATGATGCTGGTAAAATATATATATATACATACAGTATATACACCACCGGTCAAACGTTTTAGAAAACCTACTCCTTCATGGGGTTTTCTTTATTTTTACTATGTTCTATATTGTAGAATAATAGTGAAGACATCAACACTATGAAATAACACATATGGTATCATGTAGTAACCAAAAAAGTGTTAAAGTGATAAAGAAAAATCTTCAATGAGTAGGTGTTCTAAAACTTTTGACCGGCAGTGTATATTTTCCCCTCATCATATGGATATTTAGTGTTAAACATAAATCTTACAAAGGTATCCAGTATTTATTTTTCCGTCAATGTTTTAGATTGTTTTATGAACTTGTAGTAGCCTAGGCACCCGATAGCGCACCCGGCGCTAGATTTGCACTATCATTTAGCATAGCTGTGGGAAGATGTTTGGGGTGAAGGTGCTGTGATTTGACATAGAAAAAGGCCCAGTGCACTACTTTTGTGAGATTATTTGTTTTGTGTGTAATTTTTGTTTTATTCTGATTTTTCAGTGGGTGTACAGCACCCTCAGCACCTCTATGTCCTGCTGCTATGTCATTTAGGCTTGATGTGCATTCCCAGGCAATACATTCATGTCCCCCATGGACCAGCTCATACATAAAGCATCCTCCATTCAGGCTGTAAAGGCATCATTTTCCTCACTTTAGTGGCGAGAAGGTGGGCGGGGGGTGGAAACAGGGGAAAAATGCATACTTTCTTTATGAAACACCATTTCCATCACCATTTGTGTATTTTCTGATCATTTAGGATGTTGGTCTCCTTTAATTGGCTGAACGCTGTGTGCAGCATCCTAAATTGTCTGAAAATATGAAAATGGTGGTGGAAAAAGGTGTTTCATAAAGATAGTATGCATATTTTCCCTGTTATTTTCTGCCTTTTCACCATTAAAGCTAGTTAACGAGGTAAACTATGCATTTGCAGCCTGAATGGAGGAGGCTTTTATATACAAGCCGTCTACAGGAGACATGAGTGTATTACCGGATATACACATCAAGCCTAGCTAGATGATTGATAGTGCAGATCTAGTGCCCGTGCACTATTGAATGCCTAGACAAAATGTGTTGTTGAGAAGGACTAGTGTTTGAATCACTAACATTCATTCTCTCAACGTGTAAAAATCCCTTGTAAATGTGAAAATATGCACTCTTATTGTAGGATTTGTTGACGCCGCACTACGTACCGAGGGTAAAGTTGACATGTCTGATGAAGGCACAAGGAGCTACTACAGATATGGCTACACTGACCTGGTCAATGAATATCTCTACAAGGGGATAATCAACGATGGTCAAGCAAAAGACCTCAAAATATGGGTGAAAAGAGAGATGCACCTGGACCGGGATACCCCAGAGTATAAGGAGATCCTTGAAGACATTAATGATTTCTATGACTGTTTTCATATGTTGTAGGCTTACTCTTACAGCAGTATCCAAGGGGAAAGAATCAAAAGTATACCTTCCATCACTTATCGATCATATTTTGGAGTAGCCTACAATTTCATGAATTTCATGTTGATAATCTAATTTTATAATTATAATGTTTTGCTTTACAACATCATTGGTTGATCCACAGATGTTGCCATCTCTATTGCACTCCACACTGCCCTTTCCCACCTGGACGAAAGGAACATCTATGTGAGAATGCTGTTCATTGACTACAGCTCAGCGTTCAACACCATAGTACCCTCAAAGCTCATCACCAAGCTAAGGATCCTGGAACTAAACACCTCCCTCTGCAACTGGATCCTGGACTTCCTGACTGGCCGCCCCCATGTGGTGAGGGTAGGTAGCAACACATCTGCCACGCTGATCCTCAACACTGGAGCTCCCCAGGGGTGCGTGCTCAGTCCCCTCCTGTACTCCCTGTTCAGCCACGACTGCATGGCCAGGTACGACTCCAACACCATCATTAAGTTTGCTGACGACACAACAGTGGTAGGCCTGATCACCGACAACGACGAGACAGCCTATAGGGAGGTGGTCAGAGACCTGGCCGGGTGGTGCCAGAATAACAACCTATCCTTCAACGTAACCAAGACTAAGGAGATGATTGTGGACTACAGGAAAAGGAGGACCGAGCACGTCCCCATTCTCAATCGACGGGGCTGTAGTGGAGCAGGTTGAAAGCTTCAAGTTCCTTGGTGTCCACTTCACCAACAAACTAGAGTTGTCCAAGCACACCAAGACAGTCGTAAAGAGGGTACGACCCAGTACATCACTGGGGCCAAGCTTCCTGCCATCCAGGATCTCTATACCAGGCAGTGTCAGAGGAAGGCCCTAAAAATTGTCAAAGACCCCACTCCAGTCATAGACTGTTCTCTCTATTACCGCAAGGCAAGCGGTACCGCACTGCCAAGTCTAGGACCAAAATCCTTCTCAACAGCTTTTACCCCCAAGCCATAAGACTCCTGAACAGGTATTCAAATGGCTACCCTAAACTTTGATTTTATTTGATGTCATTATGTGCAGCAGTGTGCTAGTGGAGCCAATCTGCTTACGTTAAATAGTCTCTTGAAGCTTATCACTGTTTAAAGTCTCTTTCTAATCTACATTTATCTGGAGGTCTTCATATTGACCACATTGGTAAATGTATAGACTTCCTGCAAAATATTTACATTTCTAGATGTTCCACTTTTACACAGATGGAAGGCTGTGCAGCCATTGTTAAATGAATACTACCCAAATAATATGTAATAGGCCATACAATATATTGTTTTTCTTCATTGGATCTGTGTTGAAACGTAGGCCTATCTATCCCAGAACAGCAATAATGAAATGCTCAAATATACTGAACAAAAATATAAATGCAACATGCAACAATTTCTAAGATTTTTCTGAGTTACAGTTCATATGAGGAAATCAGTCAATTTAAATGCATTCATTAGGCCCTAAGGATTTTAAATTACTGCGAATACAGATTTGTATCTGTTGGTCAAAGATACCTTTAAAAAATGGGCCTCACAATAGGCCTTATTTCTGTGCATTCAAATTGTCATTGATAAAATGCAATTATGTTCATTGTCCGTAGCTTATGCCTGCCATACCATAACCCCACTGCCACCATGGGGCACTCTGTTCGCACTGTTGACATCAGCAAACCGCTCGCCAACATGATGCCATACACGTGGTCTGCGGTTGTGAGGTCAGTTGGACGTAGTGCAACCCAATCCCAATCCCAATCCTCTAAAACCACGTTGACGGCGGCTTGTGGTTGTCGCCTCCTGTACTCCCTGTTCACACCCGACTCCAACACCATCATTAAGTTTGCACAACAGTGGTAGGTCTGATCACCGACAATGATGAGACAGCCTGTAGGGAGGCCAGGACAACAAACTCTCCCTCAATGTGAGCAAGACAGAGGAGATGATTGTGGACTACAGGAAAAGGAGGGCCGAACACGCCACCATTCACATCGAATGGGCTGTAATAAAATTTGATTTGATTTGATTTGAGCAGGTCGAGAGTTTCAAGTTCCTTGGTGTCCACATCACCACCACCTATCATGGTCCAAACACATCAACACAGTCCTGAAGAGGGCACAACAAAACCTTTCCCCCTCAGGAAACTGAAAAGATTTGTCATGGGTCCCAGATCCTCAAAAAGTTCTACAGCTACACCATCGAGAGCATCCTGACCGGTTCTATCACATCCTGGTATGGCAACTGCTCGGCCTCCGACCATAAGGCGCTACAGGGGGTAGTGCGTACGCCCAGTACACCACTGGGACCAAGCTTCCTGCCATCCAAGACCTATATGCTAGGCAGTGTCTGAGGAAGGCCCAAAAAAATGTCAAAGACTCCAGTCACCCAAGTCATAGACTGTTCTCTCTGCTACTGCACGGCAAGCAGTACCGGAGCTCTAAGTCTAGGTCCAAAAGGCTCCTTAATTAACAGCTTCTACCCCCAAGCCATAAGACTGCTGAACAATTCATTAAATGGTCACCCTGACTATTTGCATTGACTCCCCCATTTTGTTTTTACACTGCTGCTACTCACTATTTATTATCTATGCATAGTCACTTTACCCCTACCTACATGTACAAATTACCTCGACTAACCTGTACCCCTGCACATTGACTTGGTACCGGTACCCCCTGTATATAGCCTGCACATTGACTTGGTACCGGTACCCCCTGTATATAGCCTGCACATTGACTTGGTACCGGTACCCACTGTATATAGCCTCGTTATTGTTATTTTATTGTTACTTTTATTACATTTTTTCCTTTAGTTTATTTAGTAAATATTTTCTTAACTCTATTTCTTGAACTGCATTGTTGGTGAAGGGCTTGTAAGTTAGCATTTCACGGTAAGATCTACACCTGTTGTATTCGGTGCATGTGACAAATAACATTTGATTTGATTTGATGGTAAAGAAATTAACATTAAATTCTCTGGCAAAGCTCTGGTGGACATTCCTGCAGTCAGCATGGCAATTGCACGCTCCCTCAAAACTTTAACATTTGTGGCATTGTGTTGTATGACAAAAAAAAAACTTTAGAGTGGCCTTTTATTGTTCACAGCACAAGGTGCACCTGTGTAATGATGTTTAATCAAAGTAATGATGTTTAATCAGCTTCTACATATGCCACACCTGTCAGGTGGATGGATTATCTTGGCAAAGGAGAAATGCTCACTAAAAGGGTTGTAAAAAAATATGTGCTCAACATTTGAGAGAAATAACCTTGTGTGTGTGGAACACTTCTGGGATCTTTTATTTCAGCTCATGAAACATGGGACCAACACTTTACATGTTGCGTTCACATTACAGTGTACATTTACAGAACTTCTGATCATTTTCTTGCCTTAATACCCGTTCATGGACTATTAAACACATTGTTTTCATCAGAAGAGAAATGTGTGAAATTTCCCGGCAATCAGTAAATACTACTGGGCAAAACTCTAAATCATCCCATCAGTGTCATACTATGTACAATATATGGGAAGATCTAGACAATGGGGACTGTCTAATTGTTATGATTTTTTTTTTTGCAGTATTGCGGACATGCAGAGACGCAAACAATTAAGTTGGGTTCCTTTTCATCTCCCACATTGTGACCTTCCAGTATAGAGCTTTGCTTTGGTGTGGATTTAGTCTTATATGTTCATATCAGTAGTGTTTCTCCATTGTATTCACTTTTCCATGTTCTATTGTGAATTGTGTTTCTGTGTAGCTATGGAAAGTTTTTTTTAAACACAATGTGCTTATTTTTTTCAATGTTTTTTTCAATGTTTTTACCAGGAATTATATTTGATTTCCTGTGTATGAAATTGTTTGGTGAAATATTTGCCCATCATTCCACACCTTTAGATAGTTGTGCTTCCAATTTTAATCATCAGGATTTAGTGACCAAAAAATAGAAATAGAAATAAAATGTGTTGATCTACTGGGATTTTAAAAATACTTTAACTTCCTGTTTTGTCTGCTTGGACTCGAGAGATAAGTATGGTTGTGTTAATGTTCTTGCAGGCAGTCATGTTCTTTTGATGAATTTACTTATGTTTTGAGAAGGCAACTTCACCTTGAAAACGGATTTACTGTTTTGCTAAAGCCCACAAAGTTCTGTTTCTTGTGGATTCTTGTTATGAAAAAAAATGCTTGTACGGGATTGAGATAGACTGTAATAAAATATGAACTGTAGTACTCTAGTAATCTAAACATTTCAATAAGTAAGTGGATGGAAAAAGCGTTCTGACCGCGACTGGACAGAATATAGTGGTCAGGAGGACAGGCAGGCTAGCTCTTTCCAGCTCTGCATACTGTAACTATCCCAAACCTTCCACCTTCCATGAAGAGTGCAGTTACAGGTTTTCACCTGTTGATGGTGCTGCCCACTTTGATAGAGTGGGCAGCACCACCATAGAGGAGTACAGTACAGTATAGTACCAACACCAGTATGGTAGAGTAGTAGAGTATAGTATAGTACCAATACCAGCATGGTAGAGTAGTACAGTACAGTAACAACACCAGCATGGTAGAGTAGTACAGTATAGTATAGCACCAACAACAGCATGGTAGAGTAGTACAGTATAGTATAGTACCAACACCAGCATGGTAGAGTAGTACAGTACAGTATAGTACCAACAACAGCATGGTAGAGTAGTACAGTACAGTATAGTACCAACACCAGCATGGTAGAGTAGTACAGTATAATACAGTACCAACACCAGCATGGTAGATTAGTACAGTATAGTATAGCACCAACACCAGCATGGTAGATTAGTACAGTATAGTACAGTACCAACACCAGCATGGTAGAGTAGTACAGTACAGTATAGTACCAACAACAGCATGGTAGACCAGATTGTCCAAGATGGCGTAGCAGTAAGTCATCCTGTCGTGTCGTGTCCCTGTATATTTAGTTTATTTTTCGTTTTTTACATATTTTTCGTTTTTTACATAGCTATCCCTTTAAAAACATTTTGCTAAACCTAAGCTTCCAAATACTCTCCTGCTACCCGCCTCACCCAATGTAGCTATTTTTCCTAAAGTATTTATATTTACTTCAGAACCCCTCAACTGAAGCTGGCCAGCTAACCACCAGCTATGCTAGCGGTCTTCAGCTAACCGGTCATCAGCTAACCTGTAGTTCGGAAAGCTCTCGCCAGTTCGAACAACGCGACTCTAACCAGAGCATAACGGACCTATTTATTTTTCATCCCCGGATTCATCCCCGGATTCCCACCGCAAATGGAAAATTTTTCAGCTGGATTTTTCAGCTGGATCTTCACAACTAGCTATCTAGCTAAACCGCAACCCCGGATGATTACCCCTGGCTAGCGTTTCCACCCACTTAGCTTGAAGCTAGCCCGGCCTGCGCTACCACCGTAGCATACTCATGAGCTACAATACCCGGGCCCACGACCGGTCTATCGATGTCACCGCATGAAGAGGAATAAACAGACTCGCCCCATCGCGACGTCCCCCAAAGGCTAACTCTCTAGCCCTCGCTATCTCCCTGCTTGCTAATTCGGCCTGCTAACTGCTAGCTTGTCCAGCTCCGGTCCGCTAACTGCTACCATGTCTAGCCCGGGCCTACAAACTGTTAGCTTGTTAGCACAGGCCTGCTAACCGCCTGAATCGCCGTGTCCCAAACGCTCACCGGACCCATATTTACTTTCTATCTCTTTTGACTTTTAATTTGTTTATACCTTCCGGAAACCTGCCTCACCCAATGTGATACGGAATCGCTATTATTTTTTTAATTTAATTTTTAGAACACACTCAAGAACCTCCAGAAGCTAACCAGCTAACTAGCTACAAGCTATTTAGTCATTGTTAGTTTTTTTTTACCTGGATAACACTCGCCAGTCCAGCTTCCCTGCCCTATCCACCGCTGCCCCCTGGACACTGATCTCTTGGCTACATAGCTGATGCACGCTGGACTGTCCATTAATCACGGTACTCCATTCTGCTTGTTTGTTTTATCTGTTGGCCCCGTTGCCTAGTCTACGCCATTTTACCTGCTGTTGTTGTGCTAGCTGATTAGCTGTTGTCTCACCTACTGTATTAGCTAGCTTTCCCACCTGTGATTAATGTATGCCCAGCTGTATGTCTCTCTCAAATGTCAATATGCCTTGTATACTGTTGTTCAGGTTAGTTATCATTGTTTTAGTTCACAATGGAGCCCCTAGCTCCACTCTTCATACCCCTGATAACTCCTTTGTCCCACCTCCCACACATGCGGTGACCTCACCCATTACTACCAGCATGTCCAGAGATACAACCTCTCTCATCATCACCCAGTGCCTGGGCTTACCTCCGCTGTACCCGCACCCCACCATACCCCTGTCTGCGCATTATGCCCTGAATATATTCTACCATGCCCAGAAACCTGCTCCTCTTATTCTCTGTCCCCAACGCTCTAGGCGACCAGTTTTGATAGCCTTTAGCCGCACCCTCATACTACTCCTTCTCTGTTCCGCGGGTGATGTAGAGGTAAACCCAGGCCCTGCATGTCCCCAGGCACCCTCATTTGTTGACTTCTGTGATCGAAAAAGCCTTGGTTTCATGCATGTCAACATCAGAAGCCTCCTCCCTAAGTTTGTCTTACTCACTGCTTTAGCACACTCTGCTAACCCTGATGTCCTTGCTGTGTCGGAATCCTGGCTCAGGAAGGCCACCAAAAATTCAGAGATTTCCATACCCAACTATAACATCTTCTGTCAAGATAGAACTGCCAAAGGGGGAGGAGTTGCAGTTTACTGCAGAGATAGCCTGCAAAGTAATGTCATACTTTCCAGGTCCATACCCAAACAGTTCGAACTACTAATTTTGAAAATTACTCTCTCCAGAAATAAGTCTCTCACGGTTGCCGCCTGCTACCGACCCCCCTCAGCTCCCAGCTGTGCCCTGGACACCATTTGTGAATTGATCGCCCCCCATCTAGCTTCAGAGTTTGTTCTGTTAGGTGACCTAAACTGGGATATGCTTAACACCCCGCCAGTCCTACAATCTAAGCTAGATGCCCTCAATCTCACACAAATCATCAAGGAACCCACCAGGTACAACCCTAACTCTGTAAACAAGGGCACCCTCATAGACGTCATCCTGACCAACTGGCCCTCCAAATACACCTCCGCTGTCTTCAACCAGGATCTCAGCGATCACTGCCTCATTGCCTGTATCCACTACGGAGCCGCAGTCAAACGACCACCCCTCATCACTGTCAAACGCTCCCTAAAACACTTCTGTGAGCAGGCCTTTCTAATCGACCTGGCCCGGGTATCCTGGAAGGACATTGACCTCATCCCGTCAGTTGAGGATGCCTGGTCATTCTTTAAAAGTAACTTCCTCACCATTTTAGATAAGCATGCTCCGTTCAAAAAATGCAGAACTAAGAACAGATACAGCCCTTGGTTCACCCCAGACCTGACTGCCCTCGACCAGCACAAAAACATCCTGTGGCGGACTGCAATAGCATCGAATAGTCCCCGTGATATGCAACTGTTCAGGGAAGTCCGGAACCAATACATGCAGTCAGTCAGGAAAGCTAAGGCCAGCTTCTTCAGGCAGAAGTTTGCATCCTGTAGCTCCAACTCCAAAAAGTTCTGGGACACTGTGAAGTCCATGGAGAACAAGAGCACCTCCTCCCAGCTGCCCACTGCACTGAGGCTAGGTAACACGGTCACCACTGATAAATCCATGATTATCGAAAACTTCAATAAGCATTTCTCAACGGCTGGCCATGCCTTCCGCCTGGCTACTTCAACCTCGGCCAACAGCTCCGCCCCCCCCCGCAGCTCCTCGCCCAAGCCTCTCCAGGTTCTCCTTTACTCAAATCCAGATAGCAGATGTTCTGAAAGAGCTGCAAAACCTGGACCCGTACAAATCAGCTGGGCTTGACAATCTGGACCCTCTATTTCTGAAACTATCTGCCACCATTGTCGCAACCCCTATCACCAGCCTGTTCAACCTCTCTTTCATCTCGTCTGAGATCCCCAAGGATTGGAAAGCTGCCGCAGTCATCCCCCTCTTCAAAGGGGGAGACACCCTGGACCCAAACTGTTACAGACCTATATCCATCCTGCCCTGCCTATCTAAGGTCTTCGAAAGCCAAGTCAACAAACAGGTCACTGACCATCTCGAATCCCACCGTACCTTCTCCGCTGTGCAATCTGGTTTCCGAGCCGGTCATGGGTGCACCTCAGCCACACTCAAGGTACTAAACGATATCATAACCGCCATCGATAAAAGACAGTACTGTGCAGCCGTCTTCATCGACCTTGCCAAGGCTTTCGACTCTGTCAATCACCATATTCTTATCGGCAGACTCAGTAGCCTCGGTTTTTCGGATGACTGCCTTGCCTGGTTCACCAATTACTTTGCAGACAGAGTTCAGTGTGTCAAATCGGAGGGCATGCTGTCCGGTCCTCTGGCAGTCTCTATGGGGGTGCCACAGGGTTCAATTCTCGGGCCGACTCTTTTCTCTGTGTATATCATTGATGTTGCTCTTGCTGCGGGCGATTCCCTGATCCACCTCTACGCAGACGACACCATTCTATATACTTTCGGCCCGTCTTTGGACACTGTGCTATCTAACCTCCAAACAAGCTTCAATGCCATACAACACTCCTTCCGTGGCCTCCAACTGCTCTTAAACGCTAGTAAAACCAAATGCATGCTTTTCAACCGGTCGCTGCCTGCACCCGCATGCCCGACTAGCATCACCACCCTGGATGGTTCCGACCTAGAATATGTGGACGTCTATAAGTACCTAGGTGTCTGGCTAGACTGCAAACTCTCCTTCCAGACTTATATCAAACATCTCCAATCGAAAATCAAATCAAGAGTCGGCTTTCTATTCCGCAACAAAGCCTCCTTCACTCACGCTGCCAAGCTTACCCTAGTAAAACTGACTATCCTACCGATCCTCGACTTCGGCGATGTCATCTACAAAATGGCTTCCAACACTCTACTCAGCAAACTGGATGCAGTCTATCACAGTGCCATCCGTTTTGTCACTAAAGCACCTTATACCACCCACCACTGCGACTTGTATGCTCTAGTCGGCTGGCCCTCGCTACATATTCGTCGCCAGACCCACTGGCTCCAGGTCATCTACAAGTCCATGCTAGGTAAAGCTCCGCCTTATCTCAGCTCACTGGTCACGATGGCAACACCCATCCGTAGCACGCGCTCCAGCAGGTGTATCTCACTGATCATCCCTAAAGCCAACACCTCATTTGGCCGCCTTTCGTTCCAGTACTCTGCTGCCTGTGACTGGAACGAATTGCAAAAATCGCTGAAGTTGGAGACTTTTATCTCCCTCACCAACTTCAAACATCAGCTATCTGAGCAGCTAACCGATCGCTGCAGCTGTACATAGTCTATTGGTAAATAGCCCACCATTTTCACCTACCTCATCCCCATACTGTTTTTATTTATTTACTTTTCTGCTCTTCTGCACACCAATATCTCTACCTGTACATGACCATCTGATCATTTATCACTCCAGTGTTAATCTGCAAAATTGTAATTATTTGCCTACCTCCTCATGCCTTTTGCACACATTGTATATAGACCCCCCCTTTGTTTTCTACTGTGTTATTGACTTGTTAATTGTTTACTCCATGTGTAACTCTTTGTTGTATGCTCACACTGCTATGCTTTATCTTGGCCAGGTCGCAGTTGCAAATGAGAACTTGTTCTCAACTAGCCTACCTGGTTAAATAAAGGTGAAATAAAAATATAAAAAAAATAGTACCAACACCAGCATGGTAGAGTAGTACAGTACAGTACAGTACCAACACCAGCATGGTAGAGTAGTACAGTACAGTACAGTACCAACACCAGCATGGTAGAGTAGTACAGTACAGTACAGTACCAACACCAGCATGGTAGAGTAGTACAGTACAGTACAGTACCAACACCAGCATGGTAGAGTAGTACAGTACCAACACCAGCATGGTAGAGTAGTACAGTACAGTACAGTACCAACACAAGCATGGTAGAGTAGTACAGTACAGTACAGTACCAACACCAGCATGGTAGAGTAGTACAGTACCAACACCAGCATGGTAGAGTAGTACAGTACAGTACAGTACCAACACCAGCATGGTAGAGTAGTACAGTACAGTACAGTACCAACACCAGCATGGTAGAGTAGTACAGTACAGTATAGTACCAACACCAGCATGGTAGAGTAGTACAGTACAGTACAGTACCAACACCAGCATGGTAGAGTAGTACAGTACAGTACAGTACCAACACCAGCATGGTAGAGTAGTACAGTACAGTATAGTACCAACACCAGCATGGTAGAGTAGTACAGTACAGTACAGTACCAACACCAGCATGGTAGAGTAGTACAGTACAGTACAGTACCAACACCAGCATGGTAGAGTAGTACAGTACAGTACAGTACCAACACCAGCATGGTAGAGTAGTACAGTACAGTATACTACCAACAACAGCATGGTAGAGTAGTACAGTACAGTACAGTACCAACACCAGCATGGTAGAGTAGTACAGTACAGTACAGTACCAACACCAGCATGGTAGAGTAGTACAGTACAGTATAGTACCAACACCAGCATGGTAGAGTAGTACAGTACAGTACAGTACCAACACCAGCATGGTAGAGTAGTACAGTACAGTACAGTACCAACACCAGCATGGTAGAGTAGTACAGTACAGTACAGTACCAACACCAGCATGGTAGAGTAGTACAGTACAGTACAGTACCAACACCAGCATGGTAGAGTAGTACAGTACAGTACAGTACCAACACCAGCATGGTAGAGTAGTACAGTACAGTACAGTACCAACACCAGCATGGTAGAGTAGTACAGTACAGTACAGTACCAACACCAGCATGGTAGAGTAGTACAGTACAGTACAGTACCAACACCAGCATGGTAGAGTAGTACAGTACAGTATAGTAAGTACAGTATAGTACCAACAACAGCATGGTAGATTAGTACAGTATAGTATAGTACCAACACCAGCATGGTAGAGTAGTACAGTACAGTATAGTACCAACAACAGCATGGTAGAGTAGTACAGTACAGTATAGTACCAACACCAGCATGGTAGATTAGTACAGTATACTACAGTACCAACAACAGCATGGTAGAGTAGTACAGTACAGTATAGTACCAACACCAGCATGGTAGAGTAGTACAGTACCAACACCAGCATGGTAGAGTAGTACAGTACAGTATAGTACCAACAACAGCATGGTAGAGTAGTACAGTACCAACACCAGCATGGTAGAGTAGTACAGTACAGTATACTACCAACAACAGCATGGTAGAGTAGTACAGTACAGTATAGTACCAACAACAGCATTGTAGAGTAGTACAGTACAGTACAGTACCAACACCAGCATGGTAGAGTAGTACAGTACAGTACAGTACCAACACCAGCATGGTAGAGTAGTACAGTATAGTACAGTACCAACACCAGCATGGTAGAGTAGTACAGTACAGTATAGAACCAACAACAGCATGGTAGAGTAGTACAGTACAGTATAGTAAGTACAGTATAGTACCAACAACAGCATGGTAGATTAGTACAGTATAGTATAGTACCAACACCAGCATGGTAGAGTAGTACAGTACAGTATAGTACCAACAACAGCATGGTAGAGTAGTACAGTACAGTATAGTACCAACACCAGCATGGTAGATTAGTACAGTATACTACAGTACCAACAACAGCATGGTAGAGTAGTACAGTACAGTATAGTACCAACACCAGCATGGTAGAGTAGTACAGTACCAACACCAGCATGGTAGAGTAGTACAGTACAGTATAGTACCAACAACAGCATGGTAGAGTAGTACAGTACCAACACCAGCATGGTAGAGTAGTACAGTACAGTATACTACCAACAACAGCATGGTAGAGTAGTACAGTAGAGTATAGTACCAACAACAGCATGGTAGAGTAGTACAGTACAGTATAGTACCAACAACAGCATGGTAGAGTAGTACAGTACAGTATAGTACCAACAACAGCATGGTAGAGTAGTACAGTATAGTATAGTACCAACACCAGCATGGTAGAGTAGTACAGTATAGTACAGTACCAACACCAGCATGGTAGAGTAGTACAGTACAGTATACTACCAACAACAGCATGGTAGAGTAGTACAGTAGAGTATAGTACCAACAACAGCATGGTAGAGTAGTACAGTACCAACACCAGCATGGTAGAGTAGTACAGTATAGTATAGTACCAACAACAGCATGGTAGAGTAGTACAGTACAGTACTAACAACAGCATGGTACAGTAGTACAGTACAGTATAGTACCAACAACAGCATAGTAGAGTAGTACAGTACAGTATAGTACCAACACCAGCATGGTAGAGTAGTACAGTACAGTACAGTACAGTACCAACACCAGCATCGTAGAGTAGTACAGTACAGTACAGTACCAACACCAGCATGGTAGAGTAGTACAGTACAGTACAGTACCAACACCAGCATGGTAGAGTAGTACAGTATAGTACAGTACCAACACCAGCATGGTAGAGTAGTACAGTACAGTATAGAACCAACAACAGCATGGTAGAGTAGTACAGTACAGTATAGTAAGTACAGTATAGTACCAACAACAGCATGGTAGATTAGTACAGTATAGTATAGTACCAACACCAGCATGGTAGAGTAGTACAGTACAGTATAGTACCAACAACAGCATGGTAGAGTAGTACAGTACAGTACCAACACCAGCATGGTAGATTAGTACAGTATACTACAGTACCAACAACAGCATGGTAGAGTAGTACAGTACCAACACCAGCATGGTAGAGTAGTACAGTACAGTATAGTACCAACAACAGCATGGTAGAGTAGTACAGTACCAACACCAGCATGGTAGAGTAGTACAGTACAGTATACTACCAACAACAGCATGGTAGAGTAGTACAGTACAGTATAGTACCAACAACAGCATCGTAGAGTAGTACAGTACAGTACAGTACCAACACCAGCATGGTAGAGTAGTACAGTACAGTACAGTACCAACACCAGCATGGTAGAGTAGTACAGTATAGTACAGTACCAACACCAGCATGGTAGAGTAGTACAGTACAGTATAGAACCAACAACAGCATGGTAGAGTAGTACAGTACAGTATAGTAAGTACAGTATAGTACCAACAACAGCATGGTAGATTAGTACAGTATAGTATAGTACCAACACCAGCATGGTAGAGTAGTACAGTACAGTATAGTACCAACAACAGCATGGTAGAGTAGTACAGTACAGTATAGTACCAACACCAGCATGGTAGATTAGTACAGTATACTACAGTACCAACAACAGCATGGTAGAGTAGTACAGTACAGTATAGTACCAACACCAGCATGGTAGAGTAGTACAGTACCAACACCAGCATGGTAGAGTAGTACAGTACAGTATAGTACCAACAACAGCATGGTAGAGTAGTACAGTACCAACACCAGCATGGTAGAGTAGTACAGTACAGTATACTACCAACAACAGCATGGTTGAGTAGTACAGTAGAGTATAGTACCAACAACAGCATGGTAGAGTAGTACAGTACAGTATAGTACCAACAACAGCATGGTAGAGTAGTACAGTACAGTATAGTACCAACAACAGCATGGTAGAGTAGTACAGTATAGTATAGTACCAACACCAGCATGGTAGAGTAGTACAGTATAGTACAGTACCAACACCAGCATGGTAGAGTAGTACAGTACAGTATACTACCAACAACAGCATGGTAGAGTAGTACAGTACAGTATACTACCAACAACAGCATGGTAGAGTAGTACAGTACCAACACCAGCATGGTAGAGTAGTACAGTATAGTATAGTACCAACAACAGCATGGTAGAGTAGTACAGTACAGTACTAACAACAGCATGGTACAGTAGTACAGTACAGTATAGTACCAACAACAGCATAGTAGAGTAGTACAGTACAGTATAGTACCAACACCAGCATGGTAGAGTAGTACAGTACAGTACAGTACCAACACCAGCATGGTAGAGTAGTACAGTACAGTACAGTACCAACACCAGCATGGTAGAGTAGTACAGTACAGTACAGTACCAACGCCAGCATGGTAGATTAGTACAGTACAGTAACAACAACAGCATGGTAGAGTAGTACAGTACAGTACCAACAACAGCATGGTACAGTAGTACAGTACAGTATAGTACCAACACCAGCATGGTAGAGTAGTACAGTACAGTACAGTACAGTACCAACACCAGCATGGTAGAGTAGTACAGTACAGTACAGTACAGTACAGTACAGTACCAACACCAGCATGGTAGAGTAGTACAGTACAGTACCAACACCAGCATGGTACAGTAGTACAGTATAGTACAGTACAGTATAGTACCAACACTAGGATAGTAGAGTAGTACAGTATAGTACAGTACAGTACAGTACCAACACCAGCATTGTAAAGTAGTACAGTATAGTACAGTACAGCATAGTACCAACACTAGGATAGTAGAGTAGTACAGTATAGTATAGTACAGTACCAACACCAGCATGGTAGATTAGTACAGTACAGTACAGTACCAACCCTAAACAACACTGCTGAGCAGATGTGTGTTAAACACCTACAGCCACTGCTCCAGAGGAATCCCAAACAAAGGAAGGATTGGGGGCACGTTCAAGGTCTCTCGTTCTTTATATTTCTGTGGAGCAGGTGTGGAGTAGCTCATTTCAAAGGACAGAGGATCAGAGAGGGAGAGTTCAAAGGTGGCAGTGTAAGGTATGGGATTAGGGGACAGGGAACGCAAACATGCATTGTCCTAGTGCTTTTGAAGCAGGTTGTCAACTAATTCCTCAATTTGACTGGTGTTGTTTGTTTGTCAACCTTTACAATAAATACCATTGGAATAATGTGTTGGTTTGATCTCTAGGATCTTTAGTCAAGAGAGAGTTGTGGTCAATCACAAATGGTCAAGTGATATAAATAAACTTTGATTTGATTTGATAGCATATTGAGTTTCAGGCATGTCCTCTGGGGGTTCACATTCATTTATTGCAAATACTTGTTTATATATATACCTACACCATAAACTTTAACACCATAGGTACTACCAGTGGTGTACTTAATTAAGTACAAATACTTTAAAGTACTACTTAAGTCGTTTTTTTGTGTATCTGCATTTTACCTTACCATTTATATTTTTGACAACTTGTACTTTTACTTCACTACATTCTTAATGAAAATTATTTACTTTGACTTTTTCCTTTACTCCCAAAAGTAGTCGTTACATTTTGAATACTTAGCAAGACAGTAAAATGGTTCAAATCACATACGTATCAAGAGAGCATCTCTGGTCATCCCTACTGCCTCTGATCTGGCAGACTCACTAAACAGAGAACATCTCTGGTCATCCCTACTGCCTCTGATCTGGCAGACACACTAAACAGAGAACATCTCTGGTCATCCCTACTGCCTCTGATCTGGCAGACTCACTAAACAGAGAACATCTCTGGTCATCCCTACTGCCTCTGATCTGGCAGACTCACTAAACAGAGAGCATCTCTGGTCATCCCTACTGCCTCTGATCTGGAGGAATCACTAAACAGAGAACATCTCTGGTCCTCCCTACTGCCTCTGATCTGGAGGAATCACTAAACAGAGAACATCTCTGGTCATCCCTACTGCCTCTGATCTGGCAGACTCACTAAACAGAGAACATCTCTGGTCCTCCCTACTGCCTCTGATCTGGCAGACTCACTAAACAGAGAACATCTCTGGTCCTCCCTACTGCCTCTGATCTGGAGGAATCACTAAACAGAGAACATCTCTGGTCATCCCTACTGCCTCTGATCTGGTGGAATCACTAAACAGAGAACATCTCTGGTCCTCCCTACTGCCTCTGATCTGGAGGAATCACTAAACAGAGAACATCTCTGGTCATCCCTACTGCCTCTGATCTGGAGGAATCACTAAACAGAGAACATCTCTGGTCCTCCCTACTGCCTCTGATCTGGAGGAATCACTAAACAGAGAACATCTCTGGTCATCCCTACTGCCTCTGATCTGGCAGACTCACTAAACAGAGAACATCTCTGGTCATCCCTACTGCCTCTGATCTGGCAGACTCACTAAACAGAGAACATCTCTGGTCATCCCTACTGCCTCTGATCTGGCAGACTCACTAAACAGAGAACATCTCTGGTCATCCCTACTGCCTCTGATCTGGCAGACTCACTAAACAGAGAACATCTCTGGTCATCCCTACTGCCTCTGATCTGGCAGACTCACTAAACAGAGAACATCTCTGGTCATCCCTACTGCCTCTGATCTGGCAGACTCACTAAACACACACGCTTCATTTGTAAATTATGCCTGAGTGATGAAGTGTGCCTCCTTGCTATCCTTGAATTAATACAAAAACTAGAAAAGGGTGCCATCTGGTTTGCTTTATATAAGGAATTTTAAATGATTTATACTTTCACTTTTGATACTAAAGTACATTTTAGAAATTACATTCACTTCTGAGTATATTTAAATCTGAAAACTTTTAGACTTTTACTCAAGTACTATTTTCCTGGGTGACTTTCACTTTTGCTTCAGTCATTTTCTATTAAGGTATCTTTACTTTTACACAAGTATGACAATTGGGGACTTTTTCCACCACTGGAGGGTAGTGTATTTGTGTATTTGTATCTCCAAGCCAAGTTCAGCCATTTGTAGACATTGGGGAACCGAGTCTTGATATCATAATGGAGGAAACAAATGGGGCTCTACTGAAACCGTGTCTAATCCCCTTACTGGTTAATTAATGACACGTTCCTCTTCCTCTGATACAAGCCTGATGACCGGCAGCATTGACCTGCCGGTCATCCCAAATGGCATCCTATTCCCTATATAGTACATCACTTTCGACCATCCAGGGCCCCTAGGGCTCTGTTCAAAGATAGGGCTTTGGTCAAAAGTAGTGCACTAAATAGGGAAAAGGGTATAATTGTGAGGGTGTTGGTGAATGGTGAAAGGTAGAGTCAGGCGCGGGACACAGAGATGAGTATAGTCCGACAGTTTACTCAAAAAAAGAAGAAGAGTATTCCAACATGGAAAACACAAATATCCAAAGAACACAAACCCACATGACAACAATAACACACAAAACAGAGAGGGAAGCGAGAGGGTTAAATAAGGAACATAATTAATGTAATAGAAATCAGGTGTGTATAATGAGGACAAAACCAAACGAAAATGAAACAAGTAGTAACCTTCAAATAGAATATGGTGGGACAGAGTGAGGCTCTAACTCTTGTTTTCTTCTCCTGACCTTTGGGGCGTTTCCTCTCCTGACCTTTGGGGCTTTTCTTCTCCTGACCTTTGGGGCTTTTCCTCCCCTGAGCTTTGGGGCTTTTCCTCCCCTGAGCTTTGGGGCTTTCCTCCCCTGACCTTTGGGGCCCCATTCTGATAATAAAAGACAGGAAAGCCTTAATCAGATTAAAGCACTACTACCTCCCCCCAGCATCAAGTCTAAACACTCCTCAGATCACACACACACATATCCACTGACTCATTCATAGCACATCTTGATCTGATGATACCACAGACACTTGTCGGTAGATGTTTTTCATAGAGGCACCTGTTTTTATTTGGAACCACACGGTAAATGACCATTTCCTGTGACCAGTGGCAGTTGTACTGTACATATATAGGCCTATTACAGTGACCAGTGGCAGTTGTACTGTACATATATAGGCCTATTACAGTGACCAGTGGCAGTTGTACTGTACATATATAGGCCTATTACAGTGACCAGTGGCAGTTGTACTGTACATATATAGGCCTATTACAGTGACCAGTGGCAGTAGTATGTTACATATAGTATATAGGCCTTTATACAGCCTCATCAAGGTAAACACATACTCAAGGCATCCATCAGCAATTACACTGGTTTGGTGGTTTGCTTTGCACACCACAGAGGCCTTGGTCAGATGTCGAAGGCCCCTGCACGTACTGCACTGTGTATACAGAGAACAAAGCTTTTGTTTCCTGTCCTTAACACTAATACACAACCATCCTTTCATCATGGAATAATATCTACAAGATGTGTGTTACCACCACCACCTCACCATTTTACACATGGTGCTATAGGACGGCTGCCTGGTCCTACATAAGGAGGCTGCCATCCATTTGTTTCTCAGGGGCATGCCAGACCTGGTTTCAAATCCTCTTTGCTAACCTTTCAAATACTTGATCAAGCTCTTAATTGAGCATGCCTGTTGCAATGGAACCAATAGAATAGTCCCAGAAGTCCAAACCCCACCAACCTGGCATTCCATACTGGCTAAAGCAATTGCTCAAAGTATTTGAAAAGGTTTCAAATAGTATTTGAGCCCAGGTTCCGAGGGGCATACATAGCCTAGCCAAACATCTGTCCCAGTCCCTACGTGATGAATGAAAGCATAAACAGTGTTTTATAAATGGAATGGGAATGGGATTTTCTACTGAGGATCAAAGGGAACGTCCAGAACATCCGGGTCCTGTGACACTGCTCCAGGCTGGGCATTGTTCTAATTCCACTCTTGTCAGGTGAACATGTGTTATAGACGGCGATTCAAGTGTAGAGGAGAACCTGGGAAATAATGAGGTTATTTGGTCTCTGCCTCTCAGATAGAGGTGAAGTGTAACGTAACCTGATGTGTAGTTTACAGACTGCATAAGATGAATGGTATCTATTGGCAGCATGTCTGTCACAACATACAGACTATAAACATTGCAACATCGTACAGTAAAGGCCTTTGGTGTGTTAGAACTTGTGAGAAACCCGACGTTGTAACAATATGATTTAAAGCTAACTCAGTCTTTCTCTTACTAGCCTCTCTTACTTAGTTCATTTTGGTCAGTTCATTTATAGTGAGAGGGTATGTTGTGAAATTGGACGACAAGTACAGTAAAATGTGAGGTACTCTACGTGAACTGCCGAGCAAGAGGGTCTCTATGTGGGTCTCTACTGACAACATAAACAACGTGAAACATCTGAGAAATGATATAGGTCTTCAAATGGCCTAAGCTCCTTTATAGCAGACTTTATCACACCATCTACTGTACCAGGCGTAAAGTTGACATTCCTGTAACCTCCCTGTTCTAAGGGTCAGTTGGATGTTGGATGAATAGCAGGTGTTTGGAAAAACAACCTCTTATCTGGGCTGTCATCGTTGTCTTTGGAGATGGAACCGCCAGACAGAACCGGCTGGCTCTGAGAGCCTCAAAGTGAATATTGCACTATACACCAACCAACCACGCTGCTGGTATTGTACTGGGTGTCTCTTGGATCAGGGACAAGTTTCCTTTTTGTAGAGGGACGGAGGGAGGACTGGGGGGGGGGGGGTGAGAGAAGGTTAATTATGTCTCTGATAGTTTACCTTTGTCTGCTTTTATCATCAAACATGATGGTACAGTAGACCAAAGCAACAGAATAAGAAAGGAAACGCATAGCAACACTATATGAAGAGAGGCTGTGTTCAGGTTATAATGTGTTTATGGTGTTGAGGCTGTGTTCAGGTTATAATGTGTTTATGGTATTGATGCTGTGTTCAGGTTATAATGTGTTTATGGTGTGGAGGCTGTGTTCAGGTTATAATGTGTTTATGGTGTTGAGGCAGTGTTCAGGTTATAATGTGTTTATGGTATTGATGCTGTGTTCAGGTTATAATGTGTTTATGGTATTGAGGCTGTGTTCAGGTTATAATGTGTTTATGGTATTGAGGCTGTGTTCAGGTTATAATGTGTTTATGGTATTGAGGCTGTGTTCAGGTTATAATGTGTTTATGGTATTGAGGCTGTGTTCAGGTTATAATGTGTTTATGGTATTGAGGTTGTGTTCAGGTTATAATGTGTTTATGGTGTTGAGGCTGTGTTCAGATTAAAACGTAAAATCCAAACACACACATCCACATGGCTCCATAACCCCCCTCATATGCTGGGGGATGATTTGAATTATGGGTAATTGCCATGGTGTCCTCTTAGATCATGGTGTCCACTTAAATTATGGTGTCCTCTTAGACCATGGTATCCTCTTAGACCATGGTGTCCACTTAAACTATGGTGTCCACTTAAATTATGGTGTTCTCTTAGACCATGGTGTCCTCTTAGACCATGGTGTCCACTTAAATTATGGTGTCCTCTTAGACCATGATGTCCACTTAGACCATGGTGTCTTCTTAGACCATGGTGTCCGCTTAAATTATGGTGTCCTCTTAGACCATGGTGTCCACTTAAATTATGGTGTCCTCTTAGACCATGGTGTCCTCTTAGACCATGGTGTCCACTTAGACCATGGTGTCCACTTAGACCATGGTGTCTTCTTAGACCATGGTGTCCACTTAAATTATGGTGTCCTCTTAGACCATGGTGTCCACTTAAATTATGGTGTCTTCTTAGACCATGGTGTCCTCTTAGACCATGGTGTCCTCTTAGACCATGGTGTCCACTTAAATGATGGTGTCCTCTTGTCCTCTAAGAGGACACCATGTCCTCTTAGACCATGGTGTCCTCTTAAATTCAGGAGAAGAAAGGGGATCTGGATCTCCTAAAACACCCTGAATTTATACCACAGAAGTTAGCAATCAGGACTACCATCTGGGTGCTGGAGGGTCCTAACTTGCAGACACACACACGAACACACACACATGCAGACCTATGCATGCAATGCACACATACACACACACACACACAAACACGCACACACACACGCACACAAATGCACACAGTATGATCTTCATCTCATATAACACTAGAAGCCCTAACCAGAGACGAGAGAGAGGATGTGTGTGTTTGGATGAGAACAGGAGATACTGTGATGAAATAGATGGGAGATATGGAGAAGGGCTGTCTTTCTTTAGTGTGGATAAACACCAGAGTTGGAGGAAGAGAGGAGGAGAGACGGGATTGTTCCAAATTTACACCGTGGAGGAGACATGGTGTGTGTGTGTGTGTGTGTGTGTGTGTGTGTGTGTGTGTGTGTGTGTGTGTGTGTGTGTGTGTGTGTGTGTGTGTGTGTGTGTGCACGTGTGAACATGTGTGTTCATTTCTATTAACATCTGGACCCCCCTCATCACCTGATTGAGGGGAATTTCTACAGCTTTCTGTCCTTCAGCTCCTCTTGTGTGAACACACCTCCCTAACCTGCTTCACACACACACACACACACACATGGAACCAAAAAGGGTTCTCCTATGGGGACAGCCGAAGAACCCTTTGGAACCATTTTTTCTAAGAGCATATAATATCCTGACATGAAAGAGATGTTGAGGGATTCATTGACATGACTTTATACTGTATATGAACAACGCCAAGACCATCAACTTCACCAGATCCGGACTATCACTTTTTGAAATAACAAAAATAATACATTCAAACATGATTATTATTTCACCATTGAAAAAACATTGATTTAGTATCTAAAATTGGCCAGTTCAGTTTTAATATTCACACATCTGCCTTCACATGTTGCTCTTTGAATGGCGTGCCAAGGAGGCAAATACCTCCTAATCCTCCAAATCATTCAACTGACATTTATTTATTCTGTCTATTCGTCAGCTTCTTTCCACTGGGTTCAATGTCTTTGTAGCCATGTACGGAGTGTACCGTGAGTGTACTGTGGACCAGACTGACAGGTATTAAGACTTGGTTAGGAATGCGTGTTGTGTGGTCCATATTCATCAAAGACATGAGAGAGGGTTAGATTAGTCCGCTCTAAATATGGATGGTGAAATGAAATGCTGTACAATCCTATTCTGTGCTTTATGCTTGTGGTTTAATAAAGTTGGGGAACCACTGCTCTATGGATAAACGTTACTTCAATTCAACAATACAACATTTTATTAATCCAACTGTTACGTCAATGAGAAACTGGTCTTCTGCTCCTCTCTCCACCCCCATACATTTTAGAGGAGTGCAGGTTCAGCCACAGTGCAGCGGCTCTTTCTAATGTACTGGATGTTGGAACTGTTTCAGCATCTTTACTTTGCTTTCAGGCTGGGGGTTTTAAACTTGACTCGGTTGTAAATCATTTTGTTACAGCAATCTGTGACAAACAACCTATCAACTGTAGAAACGGATTATGCGAATGAGGTTGAGAGAGAGAGAGAGAGAGAGAGAGAGAGAGAGAGAGAGAGAGAGAGAGAGAGAGACCAAACCCCCTCCATCCACTGGGGGAACACAGATGCCCAACTCCAACCCTCTCCTCTACACAAGACTGAGGTAGAGGTACCCAGAGTTCCCTAAGAGTGAATAGGTACCCATACTTCCCTAAGGGAGTGCCTTTTGAAGGAAACCCCCTCACACCCCCCCCCCCCCCCCCCCCCCTCACCCCCCTTGAAGTTCCACTCTCATAACTGTGTCTTGTTACAGAGGAAAGACATTCTTAACCTAATACTCAGTGACCCTCAGGAGCATTGGCCATCCACAATGGCTCTCCCCCTCACTCACTGAAGGAAGACATCAGACATGAACATATCTAGGTACACTCCTGTCCCCTCCGGTTGAAGATATCATCACCAGCCAATGCTCTGTCTGGGGTGTGCGTGTTCTCACAAGCCATGTGATATGTGTTCTACTGGACGTGACTCAACAGTGAGGCAGTGGACATGATGTCTTCATGGTAGAAGAGGAACCATGGTCTAAGAGGACACCATGGTCTAAGAGGACACCATGGTAGAAGAGGACACCATGGTCTAAGAGGACACCATGGTCTAAGAGGACACCATAGTAGAAGAGGACACCATGGTCTAAGAGGACACCATGGTCTAAGAGGACACCATGGTAGAAGAGGAACCATGGTCTAAGAGGACACCATGGTCTAATAGGACACCATGGTAGAAGAGGACACCATGGTCTAAGAGGATACCATGGTCTAAGAGGACACCATAGTAGAAGAGGACACCATGGTCTAAGAGGACACCATGGTCTAAGAGGACACCATGGTAGAAGAGGAACCATGGTCTAAGAGGACACCATGGTCTAAGAGGACACCATGGTAGAAGAGGACACCATGGTCTAAGAGAACACCATGGTCTAAGAGGACACATGGTTTAAGAGGACACCACAATTTAAGAGGACACCATGGTCTATGAGGACACCATAATATAAGAGGACACCATGGTCTAAGAGGACACCATGGTCTAAGAGGACACCATAATTTAAGAGGACACCATGGTCTAAGAAGACACCATGGTCTAAGAGGACACATGGTCTAAGAGGACACCATGGTGTAAGAGGATACCATAATTTAAGAGGACACCATGGTCTAAGAGGACACCATAATTTAAGAGGACACCATGGTCTAAGAGGACACCATAATTTAAGAGGACACCATGGTCTAAGAGGACACCATAATTTAAGAGGACACCATGGTCTAAGAGGACACATGGTCTAAGAGGACACCATGCTCTAAGAGGACACCATAATTTAAGAGGACACCATGGTCTAAGAGAACACCATAATTTAAGAGGACACCATGGTCTAAGAGAACACCATAATTTAAGAGGACACCATGGTCTAAGAGGACACCATAATTTAAGAGGACACCATGGTCTAAGATGACACCATAATTTAAGAGGACACCATGGTCTAAGAGGACACCATAATTTAAGAGGACACATGGTCTAAGAGGACACCATGGTCTAAGAGGACACCATAATTTAAGAGGACACATGGTCTAAGAGGACAGCTATGTACTACGCATATATGCATATATATATATATATAACTGACAAATAAAATAAGTAAATCAATCAAGAGGGCAGTGTCTCACCTATTGTGCCTCTGTGAGATCTCAGGTGATGTCAGGGTGGCATGCCACATTCCTTTGGTGACAGGGGAATTTCAAAAGGCGCATTCTTGACCAATCAATAATTACTGACTCCAGAAAACCACCTAACGGCTGCTGTTTTTGTTCTCCTCTCTCTCATACTCTCTCTATTTGTGTTTCCACAGCCACGTGGTATTGTGGATTGATATAGTGTTGTGGATAGGCTTTAAGTGTTAAGGAGAAAACCCAACTGAAGAGTGATTCTGGTGTGGTCCAGCCACCCAGCCCAGGATCCAGTCTTCCCTTTCCGGTACGAGAACCGTTCAATGGAAGAGAGAGCTGGGTGGAAATGAATGGTGACAGTAACACATAAAACAAGGGGGTTGTGGTTTCATGTTGACGTCATGGCAGTAGAGGTTAAGACTATGAGGCTTGAATGAAGGAAAGCCACAGGGACTCTCCCAAAAGCATTTAGACAACACCTCAGTGTGTGTGTGTGTGTGTGTGTGTGTGTGTGTGTGTGTGTGTGTGTGTGTGTGTGTGTGTGTGTGTATGTGTGTGTATGATACTGCAGAGACAGTTGTGCACGTGAATATGGAATACAGACAAAGATTAAAGGGCATCTTTCCCCTCCCACACACATTTCCTCATGCGTGTGCACATATGCACTCACACTCCACAGGCACGCGCAGACATGCACACATACACCTTTACGGGGCTGTCAGCTTTGCAGCCACAAGTCTTGGTTAATCCCTCAAGCGAGCTCCAAGGCAGGAAACTGTATACTGAGCTAATCAGAGCTCTCTCTCCCTCTTTCTACCTCTTTCTCCTTCTCACTCTCTCTCTCCCTCTCTCTCACACTCTTTCTCTCTCTCACGCTCTCTCACACAAACACACACAAGCTACACATGTACACACACTCTATACACATGTACACACACACACATACACACTTTGACATTCTGAACCCCTTTCACCACAGTGTTTTGGATTAGTAGAGCAGGCGTTTCCCAAACGCTGTGTGGCTTATGTGATGACATAACTGTCATACAGAGTAATTCCCAGCCTTACTGTCAGAGTGCTCTGTACCTGATTCCCTCCCTCGGTACAATAGAGACTCCTGTGAAGGTAAATAAAACTAGATGAAAGACTCCTGTATGGACTTGTCCCTTTCAAAGAGTTTGAAAAGCTCTTTAGAGCCAATGTGATAAAAACAGAAAAGAAACGGTTTCTCCTCAGCTGGCTTCTGGATGTGTGACAAAGACCTGCATAGATCTTGTTCACAGTCCTATCACAGTGGATACTGTAACTATACATGTATTAAATAGGAACACATTGTTATATTGATCTTTCATAATGAACAAACCTCCCACCAGGCAAAAATACATTACATCAATTAAATATTTTTTTTCAAAATACTGATCAATATATAGAGATTGTTATCTGTTGGATTCACAAAATATATGCATATTTTAACCAGACTTCAACCACAAGTCAACAACAGGTGTGTAAACCAATGTTTCCAATCACACATCATACACCATCTACACCATATCTAAGCCCAGCAGCATCATGTGCAACAGTCTGTTGATCCAAACAGCCTTTGAGGTTTTTAGAGTAAGTTCCAATAACTTTCTATTCCAAAAGACCACCTTATTAGTGGTGTCCCTACAAGCCTTAGGGTCTGCTATGCTGTGACAGCCAACCTGGAGGCCAGCTGCATGGATGCACTTGTATGGGTCTGGGTAGTGCTTTAGGCTGGGGGGATGGAAGAGGGGAGGGGAGGCCTGGGGGTAGGATATATACTGGTTTAGGGACCCTGGGGGGTGGGTTAAATGGAGAGATCAGTCACCTCACCCAACCCTCCATCTCTCCATCCATCTATCATTCACTTGTGGCATTCAGATGAAAGAGGGAATGAAAAAAGGGAGGGAGGAAGAGAGGAGGGGTGGTGCTTTCACTGTATAGAACTGTGTCACCATCGACTTTGTTGTATCTCTTTGAATTCTGTGATCCTGTCTGACTGTAGACCCAGGGGATATCCTTTTACAATCAGAGGTGTGTGTATACGTGTGTGTGTGTGTGTGTGTGTGTGTGTGTGTGTGTGTGTGTGTGTGTGTGTGTGTGTGTGTGTGTGTGTGTGTGTGTGTGTGTGTGTGTGTGTGTGTGTGTGTGTGTGTGTGTGTGTGTGTGTGTGTGTGGGAATGGAGAGATGGACTTAGCGCACCTGGGGGTAAGGGAGATTTCTATTCTCTTTTCACACAAGACAAACTTCAGACACTGCCTTGTACTACACTAGATCTCTGGTGATTGGAGTGAGGGGTGGTCTACTTTAGATCACTACAAAAGAAGAGATACACATCACAATAGAAGTTCCATTATTATTACTAAATATTCCAATATTATTACTAAATATCTTGATGAAGAGGACATAGTAACATTCAGACAAAATCTGTTCGTCCCAAATTGCACACTCTTCTCTATATGGTCACTACTTTTTACCCGGTCAGAAGTAGTGCACTCTATTGGGAACAGGTTGTCATTTGGGAGGCAACCACAATATAGGCATCGGGTAAGATTTTCTAAAGGACTCCAGATATCAATGTAGACAGACGCTAACTACCCTCTCATGGGTGGTGGTAGAGGGATCTGTCATAATGGTTTTCAACCATCTCTGCTGGGAATCTTGTGGCTCTCACAACTATAGCCCAGAGCTCCTCTTCTCCAGTCCTGGAAATGACTAAATGAGAGCGGAACGTTCTCCTTTTCGGTGGGGAGGACTTGTAATTTGCCATAATGGCTGACACATGTACACACCATCTGCCGGCCGCTAGCTATGGAAATGTATCAGTAGCACACACACGTATACATATAGACACACACATGAACACCAGCACGCACACACACACACACGTATACATATAGACACACACATGAACACCAGCACGCACACACACACGTATACATATAGACACACACACGTAGACATATAGACACACACATGAACACCAGCACGCACACACACACGTAGACACCGTTCCTCCCCACCGCCAGACACACACATTCTCTCTTCATACATGTGTTTTCAACATCACCACCAGAAAAGACTGTTTGTTTCTACATTTTTGACGTTTCCATTTCTGGATCCAGAACTGTCAGCATACAGGCCCAGATAGAGCAATTAGTACGGAAGAAGAGCCAAAAAACGTCTGATGAAAGAAAGGCTGCATGTTGACCTCATTGTGACTCTATGTCCGTCTTTCCTATTCCTAAATCACAGAAGGTTGCGTCTGAAATGGCACCCTATATATGCCCTATGGGCCCTGGTCGAACGTAGTGCACTATATAGGGAATAGGGTGTCATTTTGAACGCAGCCAGGAAGTCATTTGCAGAGCTGTGAATTCCACAATGCCAGTCTGCCCTCTCCTTACATGGATTTACAATGGCTGTTTATGCTTAAAAACCTATCATTATTCTATATTTGCTCTGCAGATGCCAGTATCCATAGAGACCATTGTTTAAGCACCGTTTCAAACACGTCTTTTTCGACAGGCGTACGTTTGAGTCATGTCGACTTTGACTTTGTTTTACTGTTAATTGGTCTCTGAATGGACTATGCATGGAGCTTGCAGCAAAACTATTCTTCAGAGAAAATGAATAGGGGAATGTTAATGACGTGTAACAAGTAGGAAAGACAAGCTGAGAGATATGTGCCAAATGTTTGTTCATGATTCCTTTTGACTGTTTCAAAACTATCTTTCGATGTTCTCCTCCTTCATCTCTCTCTTAAGGTGTCTGCATGCTTCCCAGCCAAAACAGTTCAGAAGAGTTTGTGCATATATTATTTGCACAAACTCTTTCTATTTTTATTTATTTTATTAAAATGTTATTAACATTTTTACTTCAGTTTATTTTAGTAAATACTTTCACCTAGCTGACTTGGGCTAGCTGATTTCAGCTATCTCACTTCACCTAGCTGACTTGGGCTAGCTGACTTCACCTAGCTGACTTGGGCTAGCTGACTTCACCTAGCTGACTTCACCTAGCTGACTTGGGCTATCTGACTTCAACTAGCTGAATTGGGCTAGCTGACTTCACCTAGCTGACTTGGGCTATCTGACTTCAACTAGCTGACTTGGGCTAGCTGAATTCACCTAGCTGACTTGGGCTATCTGACTTCAACTAGATGACTTGGGCTAGCTGACTTCACCTAGCTGACTTGGGCTAGCTGACTTGGGATAGCTGACTTCACCTAGCTGACTTGGGCTAGCTGACTTGGGCTAGCTGACTTCACCTAGCTGACTTGGGCTAGCTGACTTCACCTAGCTGACTTCAACTAGCTGACTTGGGCTAGCTGACTTCACCTAGCTGACTTGGGCTATCTGACTTCAACTAGCTGAATTGGGCTAGCTGACTTCACCTAGCTGACTTGGGCTAGCTGACTTCACCTAGCTGACTTGGGCTAGCTGACTTCAACTAGCTGACTTCAACTAGCTGACTCGGGCTAGCTGACTTCACCTAGCTGACTTCACCTAGCTGACTTGGGCTAGCTGACTTGGGCTAGCTGACTTCACCTAGCTGACTTGGGCTAGCTGACTTCACCTAGCTGACTTGGGCTAGCTGACTTCACCTAGCTGACTTCACCTAGCTGACTTGGGCTAGCTGACTTCACCTAGCTGACTTGGGCTAGCTGACTTCACATAGCTGACTTGGGCTAGCTGACTTCACATAGCTGACTTGGGCTAGCTGACTTCACCTAGCTGACTTGGGCTAGCTGACTTCACCTAGCTGACTTGGCCTAGCTGACTTGGGCTAGCTGACTTCACCTAGCTGAAGCTGAACTGAGGCATGCTGATGCCTTTATACACCTCACACCTTTTCTCCTCCTCTCTATTGCTATCCTCCCTCTTCCTTTATTACCTTGCCACCTCTCCCTCTCTCTCTCTTATCTCCATCCTCTCTTGCTACCCTCTTGCCCTCCATTCTCTTGGCATCTCTCCCTCTCTACCCTCTTGTCTCCCCCTCTCTCCTTCTCTCGCTCTTTCTCACACCTTCTCTGCCTCTCTCTCTCTACTTCACCCCGCTTTCTTTCTCCCCCTCTCTCTGTCAGTTCTCTTGTCTTGTACCAAAGCTTCTTCCCCCAGGGGGGTGTCTGTGTGCATGTGGTTCCCAGACAGATGATCTCTCATCCAGTTGATTCAAACTGGAGATGCTGGTATTGGTCAGGTTCAAAGAACCTGACACACACACACATATACCTCAGTACAGGTGCATCAAAGCAGGGACCGAGAGACTGAAAAATAGCTTCTATCTCAAGGCCATCAGACTGTTAAACAGCCACCACTAACATTGAGTGGCTGCTGCCAACATACTGACTCAACTCTAGCCACTTTAATCATGGAAAGATTAATTTAAAAAATATATCACTAGCCACTTTAAACAATGCCTCTTAATATAATGTTTACATACCCTACATTACTCATCTCATATGTATATGTATATACTGTACTCTATACCATCTACTGCATCTTGCCGTCTTTATGTAATACATGGATCACTAGCCAGTTTAAACAATGCAACTTTTATGTTTACATACCCTACATTACTCATCTCATATGTATATACTGTACTTGATACCATCTACTGCATCTTGTCTATGCCGTTCTGTACCATCACTCATTCATATATCTTTATGTACATATTCTTATCCCTATACACTTGTGTCCTACTAGGTTACATCAAACCATAACACTATAGCTACAACAGGTATGCTTGGGAAGGAGTTTGGGGCAGGGCTCTGCTTTTCAAGTCTTTGTTGTGAGACTTGTGTCAGTAGATATGAAAGGACTGCCGCATCACTTGTTCTTATGACAAGGAGTCTCAAGGTGCAGAAAAAGTACAAGGGTTTGGATGGATGTCCTGAGGGCCTTTCTCATTCATAAGAGGAACGTTTCATCTATCATGAGGTTCAAAGGCGGAAAGGTTGATATTCGTTTTTGGTCCTTTTCCTGAGTCAGCATGCACCATAAAAATACATTGCCTTTTTGATTTTAAAAGTTGATACACCGTGTTAAATTGTGATGGTATTATTTTCTGTGGGCTGTAGATTGATTCAAATGTATGCTTGTTACACACCCAGGTCTGGAAGGATGAAGAGAGGTGTATAACAAGTACAGTAGAATAAAGAACCAGTAGTTGACAATAGCTTACACCATTGAATGCTGCTAAACGTCTCATGGGGCATGTTGTCCATTGCTGGAGAAGGGAAGGGTAGAGATTGTTGGGTGTGTCAGCAAGTCTTTGAAGGAGAGGGGAAACCGTGCATGGGAGATCACCAGAGCTGACTTGAGCGCACAGCAAGGCAGTGGGATCATTACTCAATGAAAATTGAAGTATTGAGCCATGCAGAATGACAAATGCTTGTTTAAAAAGGTTAAAGACCCGTTTTCTCTACACCCGTTGTGTAATGATGCGTGACAACGGTATGAGGATAACCTTGATAAGTTCGACGACAATGCTCCAATTTTGGGGTGTTATGATTATGAAACTGCTACACTTTTCAGCATTCAGGAAATAGGTTTATAGAGAACAGTTAGGCTACTCAACGTAAGGAAAAGTAGTATGCTGACAACATTTTGCTCCTTGCTCACCGAACAGGACAGCGACTCATGGGATGTAGTGTGGGCTGTAGAACAAGGCTCAATTTTGGAAAGGCGCTGTCCAAAGTATCCGTGTGTTTTACCATGGTCGTGATTTTCACCTATTTCTTTTACTGTTTTACCGGATTATGTGACTCCGCGCCGAGACAGATGTTCGACCATCACACTGTAAACAGAGACTATGATATATCGGACCGTACGTACGACAACCTGCGACCGTCAGCTCGACTCTATCCTCACCAGCCGGGCGCACCGACTCCCTGGAACAGGACAGACACTTCAACGGGCGCCGCGCTCCACCGTGCAGACGAACAGGTCGCCAAGCTACAGTGGGTTGAAGGCGGACTGCTCCCACAAGAGATACCGGAGAGCACCAAGGAAAATATAGCTGCTAACGGCATCCCGGAGTCCAACACATTTGAGAGTAAGAAGTTCCCACAAGCCATCATAATCGGTGTGAAGAAAGGCGGAACGCGCGCTCTGCTGGAGTTCCTACGGATTCATCCGGACGTGAGAGCTGTCGGGGCAGAACCTCACTTTTTCGACAGGTTCTACGAGAAAGGACTTGAGTGGTACAGGTAAGATACATATTCTGCTACTTTACAATGTCCATGGAGTGTTTATCAGCGCCAGTAAAAACCATTCTAGCCTACTCTGATATTTCGATATCTTGAATCGAATCTGTGAATTGGGGACCGGGGCTGCTTTTCATACATATCAAATCTGTTGCAATACAAACATCTAACATATCATTTAGTAGGACTTGTACTGTTCACAACAGTTTCAGTTGAAGCTGCATGTTGAGCCTTGGAGAAAGATGACACCTCAGCCACTGTAGGATGATGAATGGAGATAGGATGACAGGTAGATGAGGAGCAGTGTTCTCCCCTGGGGAAGCTATTCACCTGTGAAGAACTCTGCTGAAGGTCTTGTCAATAACATACATAGATATTTGCACATTGACAGTCAGATATCAAGTACTGTGTGTGTGTGTGTCTGTGTGTGAGCGTGTGTATGTGTCAATACAACCCTGCCTGACTTGATGTAGATGAAGAGGTTATAAATCCCTGGGGTGTTAATCCTCATGACAGTGTTTTAAACACCATTTCTTCAGTTCAACATGACTTCCCATATTAACATACAATCCATGTCTATTCTATTGGAATGGAATGGTGCACTCCCATTAAAAGCCCATGTCATCTTGAATGATCATAGGCTTTAACCTGACTTTTTCCTCCTTACTAGCTCTGATCTTGCTGATTTATTGAGGAATAATGTACTTACTATGACTGAGATATGTGGTTGTCCCACCTAGCTACGGTATTGTAAGTTTAACTGTAAGTCGTTATGGATGAGAGCATCTGCTAAATGACTCAAATGTTAAATGTTAACTTAAATGTTACAGTCTCATCTTTGTAGGTAAAGAGGGTGGAATCAATAAGCAGGCCTAACTCATTGTCTATACTTCATATACAGCAGGAATTGGTCTCAATAGAAGATATACATTTCTTTGCAGTAGTTAGATTTTGTATTTGGCCAAGAGTGAATACAGCCACAGTGTGATACAGGCTGAAACATATAATGTCTTGGCATATACAGGACAAATCTCCACCCAGGCACTGTAGCTACTTTGGAGGTGATAGGATCTGCTGGTAATAGATGACGCAGCTGACCATAGCTGTAATTGGGGTGTAATTATGGCCCTAGCAACCCTATTGCAGGGATATGGATGTTGATGGCCCTCTACCTGCCTTACTGCAGGCCTATGAAGCTAGAGAAGGCTGGAGGTTCTGATTACCTTCAGATGTCTGGACTGGAGGATCCTGCTGGAGAATGTCATAGCTGAGGAGAGAGACTGTTTGACAGCGCCTAGAAGTGCTGATCTAGGACCATGTTCCCTCTGTACATGTAATGTTATTCATTATGATCTAAAAAGCTAAACTGATCGTAGATCAGCACTCCTACTCTGAGACATTTTATGAATAGGGTTTTGATGTTTTCATCCTCCCCAGTGTCAGGAGTTTGTCCAGAAGTTTTCTTTTAAAAACCATATGACCTGATTAGAAAAATGATCTGGTCCCATCATAACCCATATAAATATTTTTTTACAGCTGATTTATTACTACAACTAGGGCCTGAAGTTTGCTCAGGAAAAACTCTGGGCCCCAGGAAAACTATTTCAGGCTGTTACGGCAATTTCAGGTAACAACTCAATAAAACAAGTTTCAAATATTAGGAAAATGTCTACACATTTCAGCTGTTTCAAAAACATTGCTCTGCTATTACCATTTAAATTGAATACATTTGTATCTGTCACATGCGTGGAATCCAACAGTGAAATGCTTACTGTAAGAATTATACTGAAGGAGTGTTGGCTCAACAAGACAATTCTGTTCACACTGCCCTGCTTCAAGGGGGACAACTGTTGGGAGCGTGTCATGTGCTCGAAATATAGCAAGTACGCAGTGTTGTAAAAGTACTTCAGTAAAACTGCTTTAAAGTACTATGACTATGTTTTTTTAAATATATCTGTACTTTACTTTACTATTTATATTTTTGACTACTTTTACTTTTACTTCACTACATTCCTAAAGAAAATATTTCATATTTCCCCTGACATCCAAAAATACTCATTACATTTTGAATGCTTTGCAGGACAGAAAAATAGTTAAATTCACACACTTATCAAGAGATCATCCCTACTGCCTCCGATCTGGCAGATTCACTAAATACACATGCTTCATTTGTAAAGGATGTCTGAGTGTTTGAGTTTGCCCCTGACTAAAAAAACAAGAAAATTGTGCCATCTGATTTGCTTTATGTAAGGAATTGTATACTTTTACTTTTGATGCTTAAGTATATTTTAGCAATTACATGTAATTTTGATACTTAAGTATATTCAAAACCAAATACCTTTGGACTTACACTCAAGTTGTCATACTCGTCGAAATGAGTAGACCAAGGTGCACCGTGGTAAGCGTCCATCTTTCTTTATTTGATGAACACCAATATATATATATATATATATATATATATATATATATATATATATATATATATATATATATATATATATATATATATACAGCCGTAATGTTCTGCAGGCTACACAGTAACTATACAAAAACCAAGATCCCACAATCTAAGGTGGGAAAAATGGCTTCCTAAGTATGATCCCAAATCAGAGACAACGATAAACAGCTGCCTCTGATTGGGAACCATACTAGGCCAACAAAGAAATAGAAACATAGATTTGCCCACCCAAGTCACACCCTGACCTAACCAAATAGAGAATAAAAAGGCTCTCTAAGGTCAGGGCGTGACACAAGTAGTATTTTACTGGGTGAATTTCACTTTTATTTAGGTCATTTTCTATTAAGGTATCTTTTCTTTAAATCAAGTATGACAATTTGGTACTTTTCCCACCACTGCAAGTATGTCAGTTTATATTTGAGTAATACATGTACTGTAGCTGACGGTATTTTGATGAAAAGTGTAGTAAGTGTGAAAAGGCTCCACGTTCTTTAGTTTGGCCGATTCCTCTGACTGTGTTTGACATGTTTAGGATGACAATGATAGTCAGAGGATTGGGCTACATACAGCACATACTGATCTAGGATCAGGATTTTGTAACTACAGCACATACTGATCCAAGATCAGGCTATTGTAGCCACAGCACATACTGATATCGGATCAGGCTATTGTAACTACAGCACATACTGATATAGGATCAGGCTATTGTAGCTACAGAACATACTGATCTAGGATCAGGCTATTGTAGATAAGCCTTTCTCTCATATAGAAACAACATGGAGGAAGATGAAGTGGGAGAGAATTTGACAGATAGTTTGAGTTTGAAAAATAAAGTGAAATTCTCATCTGTAATTTAATATTTTAATTATTTTTTCTTAATCTTTTTAGCAGCATTTAAACTTAAAACATACGAACACATGGAAACACTTCTGCCACTGATCATTTTAGCATGCTGCTGGTACCCCCCCCCCCCCCTCTCTCTCTCTCTCTCTCTCTCTCTCTCTCACTCAGGCACACACACTCTCTCTCCCTCCCTCCCTGCATCCCCCCCCCCCTCTCTCTCTCTCTCTCTCTCTCTCTCTCTCTCACTCACTCAGGCACACACACTCTCTCTCCCTCCCTCCCTGCATCCCCCCCCCCCCTCTCTCTCTCTCTCTCTCTCTCTCTCTCTCTCTCTCTCTCTCACTTACTCAGGCACACACACTCTCTCTCCCTCCCTCCCTGCATTCCTCCCTCCATCCCTCCTGCTCTCTCTCTCTCTGTTCATTAAGAGTGGCAGATGAAGGAGATGAAGTGTTTATGTATAATATCTGCGACAGCAGTGGTTTCCAGGAGGCAGGGCAGGGTAGTGTGGTACTATGTGTGTTTTAATTGCCGGGGCTGTAGCAGGCACAACACCATCACAATCACATGCAGATGTGGCCACGGCAACTAGAAACAGTGTTCAGTCACATAAGTGATGTCATGAGCAACACATTGTTTGAACAGACAGTTGATGAAATTATACAAACACTACAGTACGTATGTTACCATTCTGTAGTGCTCAGCTACAGTACGTATGTTACCAGAACCATTCTGTGATGCTCAGCTACGGTATGTATGTTACCAGAACCATTCTGTAATGCTCAGCTACAGTACGTATGTTACCAGAACCATTCTGTAATGCTCAGCTACAGTACGTATGTTACCAGAACCATTCTGTAGTGCTCAGCTACGGTATGTATGTTACCAGAACCATTCTGTAATGCTCAGCTACAGTACGTATGTTACCAGAACCATTCTGTAATGCTCAGCTACAGTACGTATGTTACCAGAACCATTCTGTAATGCTCAGCTACAGTACGTATGTTACCAGAACCATTCTGTAGTGCTCAGCTACGGTACGTATGTTACCAGAACCATTCTGTAGTGCTCAGCTACAGTACGTATGTTACCAGAACCATTCTGTAGTGCTCAGCTACGGTACGTATGTTACCAGAACCATTCTGTAATGCTCAGCTACAGTACGTGTGTTACCAGAACCATTCTGTAGTGCTCAGCTACGGTACGTATGTTACCAGAACCATTCTGTAGTGCTCAGCTACAGTACGTATGTTACCAGAACCATTCTGTAGTGCTCAGCTACAGTACGTATGTTACCAGAACCATTCTGTAGTGCTCAGCTACAGTACGTATGTTACCAGAACCATTCTGTAGTGCTCAGCTACAGTACGTATGTTACCAGAACCATTCTGTAGTGCTCAGCTACAGTACGTATGTTACCAGAACCATTCTGTAGTGCTCAGCTACGGTACATATGTTACCAGAACCATTCTGTAGTGCTCAGCTACATCAGTTATGTGGGATGTAATAAGATCATAATCATTGCTTGCTATTCAGTGTTTTGTCAGAAGATGCTGCTGAATAGACTAACGGGGCAACACTTTGGGGCCAGTGAAAGTAAGATGGAAGGTGAAAACAAGGTGATAGGACAAGCAGGGAAGGAACATAAGAATGGATTAAACAAGAGTTATTCCTTTCTTCTTCACGGTGCATTGTTTTCCTAGAACAGTTATTGTTATCATATACAGTACAATGGCAGATATAGAGAAACAAAAAGCCTGTACCCAGATCTGTCTGTGCTGTCCTGCCAACTCCCAGCGACCATAGGAGTTGGCAAGACAGTACAACCAGATCTGCGACCAGGCTATGAAATTATTGTCACTGAATCTTGAAGAGTGTGAAAGACAGTGAATCTGTTTGCATTCACATTAGATCACAGAGAGAGGACAGTGACAGTTTGGTGGTGGGAACCCATCCATTTGGAACAATTGTAACCCTCTCACCTGGGTGTCATGTCAGTGTGTGTGTGAACTTCTGTCTTCCTCTCAGAATACATGAGAGCTGCATACCATCAACAGAGCTTTAGCTACCCGCCAAATGGCCTGTGAATCTCGCTTATTGTATTGGAATATAATAAACTAAAAATATAGCTTTGAAATGCTTTAAAACGAGAACAATATTACAGTTTTTTACAATCACTTTGCCACTAATTTCGGAACCTTGATGTCATTTTTCTCCAGACACAAAACTTACAACCAATGATCAAAATGCACATTTTTCAAAACTCTAACACTTTTTCCAATTGCTTGGATACAATACACATAAAGCTAAGATCATTTGTTCATTGAACTAAAATCACCTGCCTGTTCAAAATGACACAACTTAGCATCAAAGTATTACCATTTCAAAATGCAATTCACACATTACATCTGAAATGACTGTCTATTCATTTCATTACAATTATCTAACTATCAATTGATACAACTGCTCAAAATGAGAAGTAACTGTTGCATTACTCTTAATGCAGAGTTGTATGGAAACTGACAAACAATATTCCATGTTTAGATCATGAATGTTTCAGGATAACGAGATCCATTGACGCCAATTACCGTGGAACATGATCTAATTGGACTTCATTATATATCGATGTAATATTTCATCATCATTCTATATCAGACACTGTTTCTATGGTCCCATGTACCACTTTTCCAGACCATGTTTTCAGATTTGACATCACTGTTCACTCACTGGCCACTTTATTATGTACACATATCTAGTAGTGGGTAGGACCCCCTTTTGCCTCCACAACAACCTGAATTATTCACGGTGTTGTATGTTAAGAGATGCCCTTCTGCACACCACTGTTTTAAACAGATGTTATTTGAGCATTTGTGGCCTTTCTGTTAGCTTGAATGAGTCTGGACATTCTCCTCTGACCTCTCTCATTAACAAGGTGTTTTTCCCACAGAACTGCCGCTCACTGAATGTGTTTTGTTTATCGCACCATTCTCTGTTAACTCTAGAGACTGTAGTGCATAAAAATCCCAGGAAGGCAGCTGTTTCTGAGATGCTAGAATCACCATGTGTGGCATCAACAATCATACCATGGTCAAAGTTGCTTAGATTACGCATCTTGCCCTTTCTAATGTTAGGTCGAACAACAACTTAAGCTCTCTACTCTACATATTGAGTTGCAGGCAGCCACATGATTTGCTGTTCAAATGTAACCTTCCTTGATGAGCTAAATCAGGTCTGTAGAGCTGATGGCATGGCCTATGTCATTGTGTGGGATAATGTCAGGTTCTACCATGCTCAAATGGTGCAAGCATGGTTTCAGGCCCATCCACAATTTACCACCCTGTAAGTACAGGGAAAGGAGTAGTTACCACCCTATACTCTCCTTTCCTAAAACCCGATTGAGGAATTTTTCTCCACATGGAGGTGGAAGGTATATGATAGGCGCCCTCACGAACAAGCCACCCTTCTCCAGGCCATGGATGACGCATGCAATGACATCACGGCAGGCCAGTGTCAGGCCTGGATTCGCCATGCTTTTACAGTAAGCCAGGTGAGGAACACTGCAGTGATGTTTTACAGTAAGCCAGGTGAGGAACACTGCAGTGATGTTTTACAGTAAGCCAGGTGAGGAACACTGCAGTGATGTTTTACAGTAAGCCAGGTGAGGAACACTGCAGTGATGTTTTACAGTAAGCCAGGTGAGGAACACTGCAGTGATGTTTTACAGTAAGCCAGGTGAGGAACACTGCAGTGATGTTTTACAGTAAGCCAGGTGAGGAACACTGCAGTGATGTTTTACAGTAAGCCAGGTGAGGAACAATGCAGTGATGTTTTACAGTAAGCCAGGTGAGGAACACTGCAGTGATGTTTTACAGTAAGCCAGGTGAGGAACACTGCAGTGATGTTTTACAGTAAGCCAGGTGAGGAACACTGCAGTGATGTTTTACAGTAAGCCAGGTGAGGAACACTGCAGTGATGTTTTACAGTAAGCCAGGTGAGGAACACTGCAGTGATGTTTTACGGTAAGCCAGGTGAGGAACACTGCAGGTGATGTTTTACTGTAGTTTTTTGATTTTTTTGTAGCTAATTATTTTTGCTTTGATTCAAAGAAACCTGAGTGATTTTATTGTATTTCATCAATAAATTTCAGATTTTGTTAAATGATTCCACTGTGTCTGTAGTATTCTCTTTACCAGTCCTTTTACAGTGATGTACTTACGTGTAGTACCATAATGAAACATGTATCACATATTTTGTACTACAATATTTAATGATTGTACGAACAACTACACAGTGAAACTATCGGTATCTTGTGTGAGGATGATCTAAATTAATGTTCCTATGGTATTTCATGATAAATTAGTTATTTGAAACAATGATTCTGTAAGTGCAAGGTTTCTTTAAAGATATGAATGCACAATGCAATGTTCTGAACATTGGACAGCCTGTGTTACAAGTGATGACCATTTTGAATTTTGTGTCTGGAGTTTTGAAAAATGACCACAAGGTTCTGAAATTAGTGCCAAAGGGAGTGTAAAAGACTGTATAAATGAGTTATCTACAACTGTAACTTATCTACGTTGTGTGACCCTTTGCCTCATGCAGATTTGGGACCAAGTGCGTTGTCATTGACAGAGAGACACATGATTATGGACAGAGAAAGATAGTTGGGGGAGCTGACAACAGTGCAGTGTGATAATATGTCTGGAGCCATGTGTCCTGGACAGTGAAATATGATGACTGCATCTGATTCTAATAGAGTGGGAGAGGGACTGCTCATGCACTGTCATAAAAACCCTTATCATTTATGACTGTCAACCACAGGGACATACAGGGGCAATATGCATACTGGAGAGACTTAATACACACACACACACACAATCCTATCCCACGCATTGTCTTCCAAAAACCATTGTCTGCTATGAGACAAAACTGCTCAGACCTCTTTTAAGTGTTTTCCACTGACTTCTCTCTGTGATTCTTGCCGGCTCTTTTCCTCAGCTTTCCGGAGCTTTAGTGTTTGTGTGTGTGTGTGTGTGTGTGTGTGTGTGTGTGTGTGTGTGTGTGTGTGTGTGTGTGTGTGTGTGTGTGTGTGTGTGTGTGTGTGTTTTAACGGTACATCCATGCGTGCTTCTATGCTTGTGAGTGTGTGATTGCTTGCGTGTGTTTGTCTGTGTAGTTTGCATGTGTGCCTACGGACATTACTAAACTAGAAAAAGCCACAGAATGGTCCCATCAGAATCAAAAGGGGGATTTAATGACTTTCTGTGTTGTTTCATGGGTTTAAATAGACTTAGGGCCAATGTTTTTCATATGGGCCCTGTGAGAGCCACACCAGACACAGTTGAAACAGGAAAACCGGCAAACCTCAACTTTCCGTGGCACAATGGCATGGATTGTTATGCTTATGTCACCGCGACATGGGCACAATGAAGTACATGAGTTGTCACTGTTTTTATAGATCGGCCTCCTGTTGTTGAAGACTTTATAATGAACTCATTTGTTTTTCTACTTTCTTATGAACGTTTTGGATCTTTATTGTATGGAAATGACAAAATGCCTCGTTGGCTCATTCTGGGGGAAAACATTTGTCATTTAGATGGCATGTGAACATCTTTACAGGAAAAGCAGGGAGGGACTGGGAGAAAACAGACTTCTTGGAAAGGCTGATGGTAGAAAATACTCCTATTCACTTTTCAATTTGATTAATGGATTGATGACTAACAAATATTACAAATATTACAAACCACTAAATCATTGTGTATACCAGTGTGACACCGCCTTAAAGACTTGATTTAAGACAGATGGATCAAGAGAGATCATGGAATTCTATCCAGTCCTATTGAGTTATACTGTATAAATAAACCAAATTGTATGAAACATGCTTTTCAACATTTTGCTTTCTCCTGCTAACCTCCCCTCCCTCCCCTCCCCTCCCCTCCCCTCCCCTCCCCTTCCCCTCCCTCCCCTCCCCTAGCCACGCTCGTTCACGTGAGAGTGAGCTCTGTGAGGCCTCCTGGGTGTGCAGTGGTTAAGGGCGCTGTACTGCAGCGCCAGCTGTGCCACCAGAGACTCTGGGTTCGCGCCAGGCTCTGTCGTAACCGGCTGCGACCGGGAGTTCGTGGGGCGACGTTCAATTGGCCCAACGTCATCCGGGTTAGGGAGGGTTTGGCCGGTAGGGATGTCCTTGTATCATCGCGCACCAGCGACTCCTGTGGTGGGCCGGGCGCAGTGAACACTAACCAAGGTTGCCAGGTGCACAGTGTTTCCTCCAACACATTGGTGCGGCTGGCTTCCGGTTGGATGCGCTAAGAAGCAGTGCGGCTTGGTTGGGTTGTGTATCGGAGGACGCATGACTTTCAACCTTCGTCTCTCCTGAGCCCGTACGGGAGTTGTAGCGATGAGACAAGATAGTAGCTACTAAACAATTGGATACCACGAAATTGGGGAGAAAAAAGGGGTTAAAAAATGAAAAATAAAAAGAGAGTGAGCTCTGTTCCATTGCATTTCTGAAGACAAAGGAATTCTCCAATTGGAACATTATTGAAGATGTATGTTAAAAACATCCTAAAGATTGATTCTATGCATCGTTTGATATATTTCTACGGACTGTAATGGAACTTTTTGACTTTTCGTCTGCTCCTAGTGATCGCACGTCATGAATTTGGATTTGTGAACTGAACGTGCTAACAAAAGGAGGTATTTGGACATAAATGATGGACATTATCGAACAAAACAAACATTTATTGTGGAACTGGGATTCCTGGGAGTGCATTCTGATGGAGATCATCAAAGGTAAGTGAATATTTATAATGCTATTTCTGATTTCTGTTGACTCTAACATGGCGGATATCTGTTTGGGTTTTTTGGTCTCGTACTCAGATTATAGCATGGTGTTCTTTTTCCGTAAAGTTTTTTTTAAATCTGACACAGCGTTTGTATTAAGGAGAAATGTATCTATAATTCTGTGCATAATAGTTGTATCTTTTATCAATGTTTATTATGAGTATTTCTAAATTGATGTGGCTCTCTGCAATATCACCGGATGTTTTGGAACTACTGAACATAACGCGCCAATGGAAACTGAGATTTTTAAATATAAATATGAACTTTATCGAACAAAACATACATGTATTGTGTAACATGAAGTCCTATGAGTGTCATCTGATGAAGATCCTCAAAGGTTAGTGATTAATTAATTTCTATTTCTGTTTTTTTTTACTCCTGTCTTTGGCTGGAAAAATGGCTGTGTTTTCTGTGACTTGGCTCTGACCTAACACAATTGTTTGGTTTGCTTTCGCTGTAAAGCCTTTTTGAAATTGGACACTGTGATGAGATTAACAAGAACTGTATCTTTAAAATGGTGTACAATACTTGTATGTTTGAGGAATTTTAATTATGGGATTTCTGTTGTTTTGAATTTGGCCTGCACTTTCACTGGCTGTTGTCATATCGATCCCGTTAGTGGGATCTTAGCCCAAAGAGGTTTTAACTAGACAAAATGGATCTCCACTTATTTTTCATATTGCTTTCATAAAGATGAAAGAATTATGAATAAGATGCTGTTCTCTTGTTCCACTCCTCACTTTCATACAGAAAGATATTCTAAAAACATACAGTAGGCAAGTTGTTGAATGTGCATGTCCTCTTATCATGATTTGTACTGTGTATGAATACAATCAAGCATACAGTACTCAGCCAGTCAGTGAATGTGCGCAATGATGATATTGCGTGATTCATGAAAAGATCATTACTGCATTTCAATTTCAGGAAAACTCCAATACGCAAGTGATGTCATCAATATTTTGACAGCTTGTCAATTGGCTGACCTTTACCCTGACACCGAAGGCCTCAGCCAATCGGATTGCAATTAAATGATAGTATAAATCCTTCAGGGCAATGGCATAAGGGCACGGGGAAACATCAATACCACTGGAAATCCCATAGGCTCACAAAGTGCCATCAATTAAGTCATGTAGTTCAAATCAAATCAAATGGTTTTGGTCACATAA